>NC_091573.1:7560489-7567989 GCF_042767895.1 Penaeus vannamei | reverse complement strand
TCGGCAAGCGGTGAAGTTGTCAAGTTTGGGGACTTTTTTAATCAAATCATTGAAACTTTCCTTTACAAAATATTATCTAACCAGCACACAGCCTCTGTTAAAAAAGACCACAGGTATATTAAACTACCATATAGGGTTAGTTTAAGCTTTAGGAAAATTAGGAAACAGCTAAAATCACTATTGCAAAACCATTACCCCCAAATTAAATTCACTTTTCTCTTCTCTAACACTAACAATATTGCCAGATTTCTAAAACAACCACTGAGATGTAACTCAGATATGTGTTCTAACGCAGTATATTTATTTACCTGTCCTTGCTGCCAAACTTAGATCACAAAGACAAATCCGTCAGGACTGGCCTCCCTCTGAGCAAACCATCGTTCTCAGCAATAAGAGAACACTCAACTTCACTCACACCGTTTCCGTAACACTGATTCTATCCTCACACTCCTCCCGCTTAGAGTTTATTATCTTTTATCATTATTTTATTATTTTTTATTTTGTTATTATTATCTCAGTATCGCTGCTTATGCACAAGATAAACCCAAAACTTAACCATTCAACCACCGCAACCACCTTGTTCAGCCAAAAGACCTTCCCTCTCAACCAACACACACTTTGGTGTGTTTACCCTCATCTGTATGTTTAATTTATGTATACATATTTTGTTCCATTTATAATTCCATAGTTATTATATGTATTCATTTGCCTTGCAGTTACGTATATATTGTGTTGTGCTTACATTTCATATATCTGAACCATGAATACGTAAGTATTATTGACTTTTTGAAATGTTCTCTGACAGTACTGATGTTCCTTCGAAACGTCTAATAAACATGAAATTCTTCACGATTGTGTTAGTCTAATTATTCATCTTTATATGTGTGTGTGTGTGTGTAAGTGTTTTGTGTATGCACATATACATATGTAGAGAGAGAGAGAGAGAGAGAGAGAGAGAGAGATTGAGAGAGAGAGAGAGAGAGAGAGAGAGAGAGAGAGAGAGAGAGAGAGAGAGAGAGAGAGAGAGAGAGAGAGACAGACAGACAGACAGACAGACAGACAGAGGTGAAGAGAGAGAGAGAGAGAGAGACAGACAGACAGACAGAGGTGAAGAGAGAGAGAGGGAGGAAAGGAGAGAGGAACAGGGAATCAGACAGCAACGAGGAGCGTGTCAGTATTTTTTCCCCCAAGTCATAAATCATTGAGAGAGGTAAACGTCAGATAAATCCATCGCAGAAGCCATGCATCAACACGCACGATTTTTTTCCTTATATTTTTTTCTTCTTCTCCCCTCCCCCCCTTTACGTCTTACCTGGTGTGATGTATGCTGAAAAGTTCTTTGCCGTGAAATTTTATAATGCATGCAATTGAATTTATATATGAACAGGTAAGTATGTAAGTATAGATAGATAATAATTGTAGATCTTTATGTTGAAGAAATTATTTACTACAGAGAGAAGTGAAAAAAAAGTCTGTCAACACGCATCATAATAATCAAAAATGAATAAAGAGAAATCGTTTTTTGATAAAGTAAAAACAGAAAAATTCATATCAATCCTATTTTTAAGCCCTTAGATGTAACAACAATGATGGTAATGTTTTAAATCCAAAAATAAGAAATTATATTTTTATTTGTTCGTGACTAATTTCTCGTCTGTCTAAAATCCTGTGAAAGTCACTGTCCATTGATTATTTCCACTCAATCCCTGTCAAAGTAATAGACAGTCCCAGTTCAGGTCTAATTCTGTCTGACAATCAATTTTAAGATAAAGATAATTCCAGTATAGATAACTACACCATTGCCACACCACACCTATCACGATGATAAAAATAATTCGGGTTAAGTTGCCCCGGTGGAACAGCTGCCCGGACTATACCCCCAGAATATAGTCGTTATTCTTAGTTATTTAGGCCGGGCGGTTTTATACCCGAGGATTAAGTTAGGCCAGTTTATACCCCGGAAATAAAATGGCTGGAATATACCCCTTTCCTTTTGCCTGTAACATGCATATCACTGCATTGCCAGAAGATCGCGGCTGGTGTCGATGCCGGATTATTATATAATAATAATCCGTAGACACACCTTGTGCATAGAATTCTACAAGCCACCATATGAAATTCAAATTCAAATATCTATTATGGTTACAGCAATAATTATGATTATAATGGCAATCATCATTATCACTATTTGTTCGGACCAGTAACATGACCAGTCAAAAGCGCGGTGAAACGCTCAGAAATTATTTAAAAATGTATTTGAATCCACGCTACAAGCCTCCAATGGCGTTGTCATTTTTTGGCGAAGGTAGAAAGACGACGTCACAGGCCTGGCCTCTTTAGTAAAAAAAAAAATGAAAATAAAAAAATAAAATAAAAAAAATAAAAAAAAAAATAAATAAAAAAAATGCCCATTCGTCCAAAATAACAAAATAAATTAAAACTTGCCACGTGCTTTTTTTTTAATAAACCACACAAAGGCATTCCTAATAGTTGCAAAACATTAATAAATAAAGACGTGTCACATGCTCTTTTAATGAACCCCACAAAACATTCCTAGTAGTTGCAAAACATTTCTGAACTCTTCACTAAGGTTTTGAATGTTGCTGTTGCTGACCTACAAACTTTATTAACAGTGCTGTTGATTATAGTAACAATGTTGCTCTTATTCTAAAATTAGCATACAGTACACGCTAATAATTATGATAATGATAATGGTAATAGTAATAATTAATTAAGATAATAAGAGTAATAAAAATAATAATAATGATTATGATGGTAATGATAATAACGATACTAATGATAAAAAGTAATAACACCAATGATAACAATAATAATAATGATAATGAAAATGACAATAATATTTATCAAAATCAATATCAGCATTAATATTATCATTATAATCATAATGATAGTGATGAGGATATGAGGATGATGATTATAATAATGATTATGATTGTGATGATAATGATAATGATGATAATAATAATGATATTACTAATAATGATAATGATAATACTGATGATGATAATGATAATGATAATAATATAATAATAATAATAATAGTAATAATAATAATGATAATTATAATAATAATAGCAATGATGACTGTAGTAATAATGATGATAATAATAATAATAATGATAATAATAATGATAATAATAATGACAATAATGATAATAACAAATAATGATGAGGTAATAATAATAATAATTATCATAATGATAATAATAATAATAATAATAATAATAATAATGATAATAATAATAATGATAACAATAATAACAATAATAATAATGATAATAACAAACAAGCAACAAAAGAGAGAGAGGACAAAGAGTGGGGAGGATGGTGGAGTGACAGAGAGATAGAGATAATATATATATATATATATATATATATATATATATATATAGAGAGAGAGAGAGAGAGAGAGAGAGAGAGAGAGAGAGAGAGAGAGAGAGAGAGAGAGAGAGAGAGAGAGAGAAACAAAAACAGAGACAGAGACAGCAGAGAGACAGAGATAGAAACAAAAACAGAGTCAGAGAAGGAAACACAGACAAACAGACAAACATACTGCACATGGTAAGAGGAAGCCCAAGAGAGAAAAGAAGTGGCTTCGATGTCACCTTCATCGGCCAACGCGTAGCCTCTCCCTGCAGATTATTCATAATTTGTCATTTATTCACACGGCTGCTTTTGATTAAGCTCGTGTAGTCATGATGTGCGTTCATCTTGCTGACAAACGCGTGGACTCTGGACTAGAAGATGATGTTGGCTGAAGAATAGGCTATTGATAGTATGTTGATGTTGAGTGATGGTTTCATGACAGCTGATGTTGGTTCGGTTTATCTGATATCATCTCAGTGAAAGATTATGTTGGCTTGACAGTGTTATTGATTGACTGGTTGAGTATGTTGATTAGATGTGATGATGTTATCTGCATGATTTTTTTTTTTTTTTTTTTTTTTTTTTTTGCTGGTCTGTCATAATGGTATTGACTTGGTGAAAAGAAATACATGTTGGTCTGGTATAATGATACTGAGGGACTGATCGATACTGCTGCTGAGATTAGATATACTGACAGAATGAAAAGGTATGAATAAGAATGAATATTCTTCCCAGTACAAGAGATCTTCATTCTCATTCTTACCTTTTCTACATCTGTCAACATGAATACGGCACATATTGATGCAAACGGAATGATAAAAGATGTTAGGACTTGGTGACCATATACAATGATCTTATGAAGGATCTGTTAATGCTATTGCGAACTTACCACATACAAACCCTTGTGTTAATTGAACTACCAACCCTTCTATACCTACAAGACCGATAAGCTGTATTTAAGGAGAACACCTTCCCCAGGGCTGTCAGACTCATTTACCCCAGGAGGCCGCGTTTCACCGTTGCATACATTATGCGAGCCAGATAATCACGAGTCGACGCGACGAAGCGGCCATTTGCTTGACGTAAAAGCGTAGGTTATT
This sequence comes from Penaeus vannamei, assembly GCF_042767895.1. NCBI lineage: Eukaryota > Metazoa > Arthropoda > Malacostraca > Decapoda > Penaeidae > Penaeus > Penaeus vannamei. Next base: position 7,563,502 of record NC_091573.1, on the reverse strand, counting down.
TAATTAATGACAAAAGTTTTTTTTTTTTCTTTTTTTTCTTTTTTTTTTTTTTTTTTTTACTTTAAGAGTGTAAGTAATAATCTTAAAAGAAGAAGCACTGGTTAATTTATCATGTAAAACGGCCGATTCTCAGATTGAAATGGGAAATCGCATAAAAGCGCAGGCCGCTTTTTGACACCACTGTCCTATAATCATTTCTCAACGACATGGCACACAGAAAGGAATACTTTGGAGAATTAATGATACGATATATATTGATTCCGGTGTCTTAGGGGATGACATTAAGCAGAATAACTCGTTTATAAACCTGGGCTTCCACGCAAGGACGATAAAAAGCGAAACAGATTTATATCAATTGTTAGTCAAACACAAATGCCGCGCACTTTATCAAGGTGTTAGTGCCCCTATTTCATGGCAATGGGCACAGAAAACTGTAGCTTCTATTGCGTAAGTTCGATAACATGGAATCTTTCGTTCATCAGATCAGAGGGGTTATTGTCTTCAAATAATCAACGATTAGCTCTACGGAAACAAGTTTGAGCTTATCCCATATCAACTGCAACTGTGTGCCGATAAAGAGAGAGAGAGAGAGAGAGAGAGAGAGAGAGAGAGAGAGAGAGAGAGAGAGAGACGTAAAAACATTAAGTGCACTGCGCAGTACCATACAATACACATGTGCATTTCGTATCACCTCATGAGGTATATACAATCTATTAAATACACAGCAGGAGAACCGCCTGGCAGAGCTTGCTACAGTGTGTGGAATAACCAGTGCATGACAAAATGTGCATTTAATGAGTGCATGACAAAGTGATATATCCTCTCTCCCCTAAATGGTGGCAGCGGTTCTCAAGCAAATTGATGGCAGACTATTAGAAACTGTGATGAAGCATTTCATTGATAATTCATGGAAACAAATCACGAACTTGGAGCACCGAACGTCTTTTCTTTTCACTTTTTTTGTTGTTTCTTTGTTGCTCTTCAAGCTCAGTTAATATGTAGTGGTTACTGCATTAACGTGTTTGTCTTTTTTTTTTTTTTTTTTTTTTTTTTTTTACTTCTTTGTTTAATTTTTGTATTGGAAAATCCTTACTTTCGGATGTTTTGGAAAATTCACCAAGTGAATTAAGTTGTATTACATGGAAGACTCTTTCAGTATGTTCTTAAGACATATTTACGATGCCACAAGTTTCGATAATGTTTGAAAAATGGGGAGAACGGTGAGGTGAATACAGTTGCCTAGGTATTACTGTGCGAAAATATTTCTGCATTTATCTCCATGATAGACACACTTTTTTTTTCTTTCCTGGCTGGTTTCCTATTCGGTCAGTTTTTACCAATGATTATTCATCACTAATCATGTTTACACTTAATTAACGTTGCCGGATACCCACCGCAGGCATCTAATTGCAGATGTAAAGTCTTCTTTGAGAGATATGTGAGTGGACCGAGCATACTATTAGATTGCACATGATGGCATTGGATCCTGAGAACGTAATTCCAGAGTACTAAATTCCCCAAAGTATACTTCTTTCCTCAACTAAGCCTCTTGGATATGCAAACTACATACTAGACTGTTATAACAAAGTAACCATGATGGCAGCCAACACACACGTGTCTAAAGGCGTTTTCATTATCAAATTCTTGCTATAAGAACGTACCCGCTTTTTTAATACACAGACAGTGGGATTTACATGTCACTGATCGAAATGTAAAGTAGAGCAAGAGAAATGTTGAGTAGACATTGCGTGAAAATGCAATGAATGCCGTGTTGTGGTGCAAATGATAATACTTACCAAGCACCATTTTACTATATTATATCTACTGTCTTGAGATCTATGCGTAAAATATTAACATTTCCCTCTGTGTACGTGTTTACATTTCGATTATGTATATATATATGCAAATACAACTCTTGGGAATTATTTAATCCAGTCGATTATGACATTTCCTGATAAACACCAGGAAGGGAAGTTTCGGAAACACAGGGGCTATATCAACGTATCGGAATTAACTTCTAGGCTAGATTTTTGGCACTTTACGTTGCGCATATTCATCAGAATATTTACTTTCACAATAAAAACGCCAATGCCGTAATCCAAAATGGTTTGGCTATCTTCACGGTTCCAAGCCTTGGCGCTACTGCAGTCCACCGTTGAGAGGGCAACGCACCTGGATCTCATGGTTATGGCTCTCTGCTAAATGCTTCCCATCTTTTGCCACTCAAACTTGTATTGTAAAAGGGTCATCCTTCAAAAAGGTGTGAAGTGAAAAAATAGATTGTAAATACTGACTACCGGTAGCATTGCATAGGTATTATTAGCTGACCCATTTATTTGCTGAGCTGCTGACCTGCCCGACCGAGGTAGGCCTGGGCCCCACTTGCTCTTTTGACCATTCCATTTACTCATCACGGACTGCACGTTCTGTTGTATGTAATGCTAGTTACAATAGGCACCCTGCACTGTGGTCTCCGTACAAATGCAATGCAGCTGCAGTGCATCTCAAGAGAGAGTGGACACACCACAACGCCACCACTACTGTACAGTGCAGCCCTAGGCCCGACGCCGAGGGTTTGTAAATCTCAGTAGTCCATGATATTATGTATGATTTTGAGCAAGAACATATCGTTTGACGTTTTTTTTTTCTTTTCTTTTCTTTTCTTTTCTTTTTTATCTCTGAATTGGGCGCTGGCCTTTAGACTCTAGCTTCCGACCGCCATGCATGCAAGCAAGATCAATCTCCCCGAAATTCAAACACGGCTCGAATGTCCTCTTTCAGGGCTCGTTTTGTACTAGCTTCGGTTGATCTGCACCCTCTTGGGCAAAGGCAAACGACATGGCTGACTTCCCAGTTTTTCAGAGCACTGAAAAAGACCCAAAATCGGTAAACTAGACTGCTGTCCCTCATGTTTTATTTCATTTTGCAAAGTACGAAAACCTAAGTGACCATGCGCAGCAGGAGGTGCCGTAAGTCTAGCCTCTGAATGAATCATTACGGTGCTGTAAACATA
>NC_091573.1:7535489-7552989 GCF_042767895.1 Penaeus vannamei | reverse complement strand
CATTTTACCTCCAAAAGGATATTCAAACAAGGGCAATAATCACTTCCTATATATTTTACATAAATTATATTCATACACTCTATCAGTAAATAATTTTCAGGTAATCTTGTTCATGATCATTACAATGACCCACATGGAAGATTCCATGACACAAAATAAGTAATTAACTTTAGTAACAGGTATTCTCTACACTTTGGCTGAGTATTATGGGCAAACAAAACATTTCCATCAATGCAGCTGATACCCATATATTTATTATAATTAATGTGAAAAATATAATTTACCAAAAGAATGCAGGGAAACAGTTTTCACTAACAGGTAAAATGACCTTAAATGAAAACACACATTTCAAGCATGAGCAAGAGATCAAGTGAGCTCACAACTTGAGCTTTCGACAGGACAATTAAAAAACGGAATGTGAAACAAGTTTAAGTGTACAAACTAAAAGATTTTCAAAATGCTTACTCTTCTGGCAAAGTAGTCAACTATTTTGTCATTTTCCCTGTTAGACATAGATGAACCATATGCCGACAGGGAAGGCATGTGCGTACGTGCTATGTCCACTGTGTGTTTAATTTAATAATTGCTTTTATATATGTATGGCTCCACAAGTACTAGGTCACCAATGAGCCAGTTATGAGAAGTACCTGTCTCACCTGTTTAACCTTTTCCTTGATTTTAAATATTTTCTAGTATCTGATACTGCCGTTAGTAATGCCATTAACAATATAATAATTACAATGTTGATAATAAAAATAACAATGTCAATGTTTTTCCTGTCAACTCAAGGAAAGGTGAGGTCACAAGATCTACTAATTGACTCCTTTGTGGCTAAGCACTGGCAGAGCCATCTATGTGCAGAGACATTTAACATTGCAACACAAAAGTGAACGCAACATATTCCCCACGGCATGGGTTAACATTCAGTTTCGTGTGTCAAGACCGGCATCTAAAGGGTGGGTTCACAATTATGTTATTAACACTTATTTTCATGGAACGTGCATTAATATTTACTGTACATGGCCTGCAGATAAGTTTTACATTAAGAAATACAACAAAAAGTGACTAATGACTGACACAGGTATCCATTGTAAAGTATGTTCACTAAGCTTTAATTTTGTAATTTAACTTTCTCCCTATTCCTTGCATACTAATTAAAACTAAATATAGAGCTCAAGGTCACATCTTTATAAGGAAACATACAATTTAAACATCAAAGTACTATGGCACATAGGCTGATGAATGTACTGGTACTGTATTTGTATATTCAAGCAGCTATAATGGGTATTCACTGACAAATGGTTCTCTTCTAATGGCCTCTAATAAATGTAATAAAATAAAATTTCCCCTTCATATTGTCATCAGTCTCAGCCTAAAATATCAGAAGTATATATTGTTTGTATCCAGTCCATTTCCTACAATCCAAACATCAAAACACATAAGCAAGAAATCATATAAAATACAGGAATAAATATATTCTACATAAATTCTCCTTAGAGTAATATAACAACTACACATCTAGACTATCCTCTCCCTCTGTGCTTGTTGGAGACACACTCACTTTAAACCTAACTCTCTTCTCCTCTCCAGAGACACTGGTTGCTGACCGGAGAGAACTCTTATATGGGGACTTCTGTGTACTCCTCTGTCCTTTGCGGTATTCCATGTACTCTTTACTATTGGTGGGCCAGTGTCCCAACATCATGCTGGCCTTTTGTTTCCTGCTGCTGTCAGGAAGTGAGAGAGAGTCCCTTTGACTAATGACGCTCTGAAGACTTTCAATAGCCTGGACTGCTCTCCAAGCAATGGTGCTGAGACTGTCCATGAACACACCACTGTCCTCCAGACTAGACATGGAACTGAAGGAACAGTTGTTCAAGGTTCCCGAGTTTTTGGGTCCAAGACCAGCAAAGCACATTAGTTTCTCTAGTCTCGTCTTCACCTCTTCTACGGCTCCCTCGAGCTTATCAAAATCTAAATCACCTGCAACAGATATATTAAAATAAAAGTTTATCTCCTTTTCTTTTTGTCTAAAATGAATAAAATGAAATATATGTTGCAATCAAAAATCATATCCACTCTTCAGATTGTAAGAGTACCCTTAAAAAAAAACAATTATAGATACTCAAGGTGTTTACAATGTGAAACAATGCCTTACTTTGCATGCGTATCTTGACCTGTTCCAAGATCTCTTCTAAGGCTGTGTTGAGTTCATTGATGGTGTCAGCTGCCAGTTCAACCCTGGTCACCCACTCACTCAACCTACTCCTCTGCTCTTCTATACTTAGAGTATTTGATAAGTCAAAGGCAGCCTGGAGTAAAATGAAAGAAAATATATACATATATAAATAAGAAAGAAAAAAAAAAAGAGAGAGAGAGAGAGGGAAAAAGACTGTGTAGTAACTATATGAAAAAACATTACGGCAATGTAAAGAATGTAATGAGATAATCAATTCCTAAGTAGAAAGAGAAAGAAAGAAATACCATCACTCAAGAGACATTTGTAAAAGAGGACAACTAAATGGAAAATAAGAGAACCATATACTTTAAACATAGCAACATTTTACATCACAAATCGAATGAGAGGTCAGTGAGATGCATGCAGATATAAAACTGTTGGTATAGTGCAATAACCTACAGTGTTGATTATCCTGAAAAGAAACAAATTTACCAATAACACCCATACAAAATTACATCTTAATGAAAAGAGATTTTAACTCACATCCAAATGGCCAAATTTCTTGAGAAAGGCAGATACTGCTGAAGCTGCCTTATGTATTTCAGCCGAGAGAGCATCCTTAAAACTGAAAACAATAATGGTATTTAACAAGGGATATTACACTCAAGTGATAGATCAACATTGCTAACAATAAGAGGAGAGCAAAGAAATTGAAATAATATAACTATCATGCAACTTTTCATCAATTAAGGTATGGTACTATCTTCAGCCCAAAATCCACAATCACAAATTCAGAGCTCTTATTCCAAAGCCACAAATTTGTACTTACTTAGTACTCATGGTTGCACTATCAGTAAATTCCGTGATGTGATTAGCAGTATCAGCAGAATGCTTCACTAACCATTCAAGGCCAGACCGAAGACCCTCAACAAACTTCTTGCACACAACCCCTTCTGCAACAGTTGATGAAAGGTGAAAAATAATCCTACCCATATGCTATAAACATTAAATACTTTAAACCAGACTAATATATTTACATATACAGTCATTCATCAAACACAATCACAGAAATAAAAATTACAATACCTAATAGTAAAACTATTAAATATAAAAGGGAGTGTCAATCTAATGTAATCAAAACTAAAAAGCTTTCTTCCTTACCAGTATTCAAATTGGAAACATTTGGTGTGGGTAGTGAAGCGGTGAGAGCGAGCTGGGCTATATCCTTGGCCATGTCCTTTGATACACTTAACAGTGTTCTGCTTTCCTCCTCAACCAGGCTCTCCACCTCACTCTTTACACCCTGTGATGCAAAAGGCAATTCGCATTAAGATGATTTACTCATTATCTTTTTTAAAAAATTCTCTTGATTTTGCTCATTAATTTGTAGGACATTCATTAGTATATGTTACACACGTGAGACTGATTTGCTGGGATGGCACAAAGGATATAAGTATAAGTGGCTGTGTTTGCATTGGTATAGATGTTAATTTGTGAGATGTTTGTTGTGCTGTTTCTGAAGATTTTGATAGTTTCTGTTCCAAGGATGCATTGGGGTTGCCTATTCCAGTCATATATGGTAAATGAGAGGAATGAGAGCTTTTAAATATGTGTTAGTGAGGTATGTAAGAAATTTCTAATTAGATTAGTTATGCATGCTACAAGTATGTGCTGCCCGTAAATGTCTATGAGATTGTAATCTTGTACCTGATTGTGAGCCTGGTGGCTCTGGCAGACTTATTCAAGCTAGTGTAAAATGTGTTTGGTGTTAGGGTACCATACTACTATATAATACACCAGTAGTGGTTGTACAAATGTGTTGTAAGTTATAAATTTAATGTCTGGTGTGCAGTTATATAGCTTTCTCTTCAGGAACACCATTACTCTATTGGCTTTATTTGTATTGTAATCAATATATGTTGAAGTTTATGAAATGTTGTGGATGTCAGTTGTTAGCTATGTAATATATAGTGTACTGGCTTGGTGAGAGTGATTTGCAAACCAAATAGAAATTTATATGTTGTAAAAGTCACTTGTAACTTAATTCTTAATGTTTGAGTGCATGTTATTAGCAAAAAAATAACATAAGAGTTTGGTGTAGGTAGTGAGAGACCATTTCCATATTTGCAGGAAAAGGATGGGGCCATGAATGTTGTCCTATGGGTCACCAGAAGAAATACAGACAGTCAGAAGTGTCACCATGTAGGACACACAGGACACTACTTAATCCAGTAATCTGTTAATTTGTGAGGGAACTTTTTCACAGGCTTTTCCAAAGTTAAACAACATGGTAGTGACTTTTAAATGTCACATCTGTCTCACTGCCGTAGTGTGTTGCCACTTAGTTCAGTTAGGGGTAGGATAACAAGAGGACAGATACTGTGAAAACATGTTCATCTTTCCTTTAATTACAATTTTTTATATCTTGTACTACTAAGAAACACCTCTTTCATATCTTAAACTCAGAAATATTTATACAGCCCACCTGAAAAAGCCTACTCGTTGAAGAGCCTATTCTGGTCGATCCCTTCCTGATTTTCTCTTGCAACTGGCTACAGCGGTTGCAATTCGTTGTTGGATTAATGGCAGCTACTGTAGTCAGGGAACTTTTCGTAGCTTGGCTGATGCAGAGCAACTTCACAAGGTATTCACTGAACTCGTCATCTGGGAGTGTCATTCCAGGCTCCGTTATGTGGTCTCTGATACGCTGTGGAGAGACAGGAAAGTTTATGATCCTACCTTCTCTGAATCAAACATCACCTTCACATTGCATCAAATATAAACTCTTAGAATTACAAACACCTACAAAATGATACTCACTTTCAAGATGATACTGAAAGAAAATGGATAGAAGCAAGGGAAAGAAGAAAAAAAAACAGAAAAAAAGGTGTTATGAAAGCAAACATACCTGTATATTACTGTTCAAGTCGGTCACAGCACTAAAAGCAGCATCAACAGCTGGAGAGGCGGGGTCATAGGAAGGAAGGCTCATGAGCGAGCGGTGGATTGCGCCGGCCACTGCCACTGACCCACTGCTGCCTGATCCCCCTCCACCACTGCCAAATATGCTTGCTCGATCCGAACAAAGAATGCTGCCTTTGAGGGTAAATTTTTCTATTAGTGTTCTTCCAATTCAAAGAAGAAGAAAAAGACAAGAAAAAACAAATAATGAATCCTCAACATTATTTGACTTGTCTCAACATGAAATACACTACAATAATATGGGATAACTTAGGGCATGGCAATATAGACATTTCTGGATACATTGTGCTAAGCCAAAATGACAAGATTATGCAAAAATCAAAATGCAGCTAATTAGGATAGTTTTCAGGGAATTGACATATGTGTATGGAGAGAATTTGCAAAACTAATGAAATCATTAATTCTTTTATATACTTATTTTCCAACCTGTGAAACTGTCAGTGCAAGACAAACAGGGATGAACATACAAAAATTAAGAAAATTATCTTAATGCTAAAAGATTTTCTAGAATTTAATTTGACAACAGTAACAACAGCAGTAACTATCTCTCCCAGTAAAATGTATACAAACTACTTTACAAAAACTGTGCAGAAAGCCTGTACATTTTCAGCAGACTAAATGTTGCAAATAAAAATACAATCATAGTAACAAAGAAAAGAAAATACACCAGTTGTCTAAAAGGTGACTAGAAACTAGCCTCTACGCTAGAAATTTGAAAACCAAAATTTTTGTGTTTAGCTAGGAGATAGGAAATGGAATCCAGTATGCAAAATTTGGAAAAAAGGGGAAAAAATCACCCTTACTTTCTGTCATATTTTCAAGTACAAGGAAAGTTTGTTTTTGTATGTCTAAATATACATAATTTTATGGTTTCCATTTCCATTAGTATTTTTACACACATTTAAACACACCCTCCCCGGGATAAGTAAATGTCATATATCAAATTACTTTTGAGGAAAACTGCATACACACAAACACACACAAATGAATAAATACACGATAAATAAATGTGTGCATATCTGCGAATGTGTGTAAGACATCTTAAAGCTAACATTAAGTAAAACAAAATAAACGCACTTCTCCGCCTATTAGGACGTCGTTGCTGGGCAAAAGAGGCATTGATGGAGCAATTTAGAGAGGAGTTGAGGGCGGCCAGTGCTGACGAATCACGCAGCTTGTTGATAAAGGCTGGTACGCAGTTCACATCCTCCGTCCTCTCCCAGGCCATCCCCATCTCCAGGCTGATGTCCTCCCCTTCCTCACCCTGAAAGCAGAGGTGCAACCCATTCCCTTTAGTAAATTATTGTGCACAAATGTTCTAAGTACAGGAAAAGCTATACAATCAAAGAAAAACAATAATAATTACTTTGGCACTGATAAACAAGTGATCTCTTCCTCAGAAAATGTATTTTACTTTCAAAGCTATCACAAAATCAAATTTAATACACCACCTGCCATTTGAATGTTCTCCCTAAAGGCATATATGTGCTAATGGCTTTGAAACTACAAGAAAACTACATTAACTTTTTTCAGAGTATTTACCAAAGGCAAAGTAGAACCTTCCTTCTTTGCCTTTATTAACAATAGACTTTAAATAACAGAATCCCTACCTATATCTCTGTTTGTCTGCCTATATCTGCCTATGTATTTGTTTTTCCTTCCTTGTTCTTACCTGCACCATATCCCTAAGGACCTGCAACTTTTGCATGAAAGCCTTGGAAGAAAGTGTGGCAGTCATGTGGTGATTCAAGTCCTTCACCAACACCACCACTTCCAGGCCTGTTTCATTGAGCACCTCCTGGATCATGAATTCCTGGGGAAAAAAGGAATGTATATAATATCTTATTACATATTGCAGTTTCCTTGTATAGGGTTAAAAAAAAGTAAATAAATAACAAAAAAAGAACAAAGGAAATAAAAGCAAACCAGTATCATAATTATTTTTCTTCTCTTTTTAAAATTAAAAAGGAGAGCAATAAATCTCTAAGAAAAAAAGAAAGTTAATTGCTGCCATGATAAAACACCATACAGTTGGAAAGACTAAAGAAATAGGATTTCAAATAGGTCTTATACATACATAATTTTTCTTCAGTCTTTTACAGATCTGGTTGGCTTCCTTGACTCTGAAACTGAGGTTGGGCTGTGTGTTGGTGTGTTCCCTTCTGACCTCCTGAATGGACTCATTAAAGATAGCCTCTACCTGTAAATATATAATAAAAAATGTATTAAAAATATATCTTCAAAATCTACAAATAATCCACAGTAAATCTAGTACTCCATTTAGTAACAAGAAATCTCCAAGGCAGCATCACCTCCTGCAGGAAGTTTGAAGAGGGAAAAGGAGGTGACTGAAGTGATGCATCCAAGGACTGAGAGATCTTCCTGTCCCTCAAAATCTGTTCCTCAAGCAGCCGTTTTTCTTCCTCTAATTTCCATTGTGTCCCTTCCATCTCTGCAACAAGCTGCTGCTTAGTCATCTGAGGGGAAAAAGTATACATTATTTTAATATATGTAGAGTATGGTACATTCTCATGAAATACTAATATATACAAGCAAAATCATGCTTTACTTAACAAGCAAGTTTTTTTTACAAGACAACGTGCTCTCACCAGCTGATTCTGTGCCTCATGCACTTCTTGCATTAACTGATCTCGTTGGTGGCACATCTGTCTCTCAAGCTCTGCCTTGCTTGCTGCTAAGGCTGCCTCCGCCTCTTCCCTCAGTCTGAAAGCATAAAACATTTTAAAAGATGACCCATGGTGTAGTGAAGAAATATTCCACACAAAATGGAGAGCTATTTCTCATTTTTTTACTTTTATTTAATCTTTAGTAGATAAAAAAATCACTGTTCTGAGTTACCTGAGATCAAAACAAGACTCCTACTAACCTTCTCTCCTGTTCCTTCAGCAGCTCTTGATCTGTGAAATAAAAGTCCAGTCTGCGAGAGTCTTCCTTGCTTGAACTCGTACTGTCTCCCGGAATACTGACACGGAAGTAATACGTGCCAGCTAGGACAAGCCGATCATTATGGTGGAGCTGGAGGAATTGCAAAATCAAATGAGGAAAGGATAAGAAGTTACTGTATATTTGAATTATACGCAAATATCTATAGCATAAAGAAGAAAACACATATATTGCATAAATATGAAACAAAACAGCTACTTATCTATTTTTAAATATATGGCACACTGCAAGGAACAACTACCATAAAAAAAATTTAAAAATCAGAAAATGCCTCTATGGTCTGCAAGTTCCATGCCAACTACATGCATGGATGAGTGATAAAGATAGAATTTCATTAATTTGGACCAAAGACCTGTTTTGTGGTGTATGTCAAATTTGACCTATAAAGACTTTATATTGTTGTCTGGTAGTAGATATAATGATACTACATTAATGTTAAATTACAATGTTAATATCATCATATCAAAAAATGCCATTTTTTATATCGACCAGGAAGTCTGTGTGATTAAAGCCATCTATCTATTTCTTTGTCTGTGTGCAAAATATCTAAAAAAAAAAAATCTCCAACACTGCAGATTTTTGTTCTACCAGCAAATTTTGCTAAGGAGAGCTACTCATGCCATTGAGACCTTTAAATGATGGTGCTTTCAACCTTACTGATTTAACCCCAAAAAATATCCAGTACCATTAAATAAATAAAAGTTTGGGAGCCATCCTGCTATCACTAAATAACAAAGTATAAATGATGTTGCATTAGGCTGCTGTTTCTCAAGTCATGCTATATATGTGTGGTGTGTGTGGTGGGGGGTCTATATCTATACATCCATATCTATGTGTGAGGGGAGGAAGGGAGGTGTATGGATCTATGTATATCAGTTTATCTATCTATCCCTCTATTTATCTATATACTGTATGAATACCAGCACCTGGAAATAACAAATAATATACACTATCCCTTTTTACTGTTCATGAGTATTTCAACCTCAAAACAGCTTCAGAAATGTAGAGTTCAAAGTATCCTTACCGGTGAAGGAGCTGTGATCAGAACCCCATTAATGTAGGTGTCCGCATCTGTCTTGGGAAACAGAGTCAGATGCCCCTCCTCGTTGAATATAGAGCTACAAATGCAAAATAAAAGATGAAATAAATAAATATGAAAATAAAATTTTGTGAGAAAAAAAAATAATAAAGCAATTGGCATAAGAAGCACATCATCACAAAGAAGAGCTTACCAGTGGACATTATTGCTGTGAAGGCATTGTAAGATAAGATCGCAGTGCGAGTGACCAATGTTCGTTGTGCCTTCCTTGAGCCTGTACGAAAGTGTTTCTGACATTTGGGGATCTGCACACAGATTGATAAGCTTGGGGCCCTTCTCTTCCTGGAAAAAGAAGTGTGAATGATGAGTTTATTTACTGTATATTCAAAGAATACTCTAAATTAAATATTAATGAGATACAGTTCAGCATCATTCTCTGAATAAAAAAATATCAACAAAATGGAAATATATCTCAATCAATAAATGACAATCAGAATCAAATAAAAATAACTACCATTTAAAAACTCCTACCTGGCTTGCAATGCCCATCAGTCGCTGATTTTCCAGAGCTTGTTGTTGCCGTTCCTCATTTTCCCTAAGACGTTGCTCAAAGTTCCTGCCAAAAAATACAGGAGAGATTTTTTTCAAAGTTTCTAATAAAAGGGCAATGCTCCTTTTAAATGCATTAGTACTTCTAGTTTATTGTTGTAGGTAACAATGTCATTTGACTTCTTTTAGAGGGTTGCTGGCCCCATCATCACCACAAGTGTCCACCTATGGTATTAACTTTCTCCGCAGATAAGCAGTACAGACTGCATTTATGAATTTCCCTGTAACTTGAACTGGATCAATACTTATATACAAAGACAAATATAAACCTTAATGGCCTTGACCAAGGGAAGTAAAACATCAGCAACTGAGGATCAAAAATACCTACACTAAGATAAAAAAGAAAAGAAAGAAGTACAACCGATCACAGAACAAACAAGTCGATACACACAGACCTTGTTTTCTCAGACAGTTGCTGCTGCTGCAGTTGGTATTGGAGTTGTAACTGTTCCTTTAAGGATGAAATTATCTCTTCCTTCTCTTTGATGGCTCTATCTTTCTCTTTTGCCACTTCCAGTAGTGCCAACTCCCTTTCCCTTTCCTTCTCGTCATCAAGATCTTCTCCCTTATCACTTTCATTAGTTACTTCACCTTCAAAAAGAAGTGTTGGGCTCTTCACCAGTTGTTGGCGGCGGAGGCGCTCAACCTCCTCCTTCAGAGACCTGATTGAGGGAGGAGGGTGTGGGGATTACAGGATAAATGTACACAAAAAAGAAAAGAAAAAGGAAGTCACAATCCATTCCTTCTAAGAAATACACAGCCTGCTCTTTAAAACTACCAAAACATTAAGCATACATTTGGTATTGCAGCAACCTTACCTGATGATTCTGGCTGTAGGATCCTCATTGATGTGATTACGATTGACAATCTTGCGAGCTTGCTGGGCGTAGCGGAGGGTTGACAGTGTCTCCTCCACATGGACGTTACTAGGTGAAATTGTGGCTATCATTGCTGTGCGTGAATTACCGCCAAGGGACTCCTAAGATTTAGATAAATTGTTCACTCTCATTAGTATCACTGCTAATTATATTAAATGTAGTTGAGGAAAACAAACAAGCAAATTCATGCTACTGTAACTGCAACATCAAGTTCAAAAAGCATTAGCCATATCTGGGTCAGTCTAAATTTGATATGAATATATTAATTTCCTCTATTACCCACCAAAAGTTAGGAGGATGAACATACATGCATGCAACATACAAACACAAACACAAATAACATTCATAAATCATTAAAACCTTATGAACAGTAAAATGTACTTAAGCATGAATACCGCACCTTCAGCAGGTAAGTCAGGACTGACTCCCTGTATGGGATGAAGGGTCTCCTGCGGCCAGCGCTTTCAGCAAGGGCAGTGATTACTTTCCCTAGAGTCAGCAGTGATTTGTTGATGCATACTCCTTCCTACAAATCATGAAACAAATAGTGATATATCATTGAGAAAGGGAGAGATCACTAACAAATCTGGAAATTTAGACACAGAATACCTAAGAATAAAGTACACAATAAACAATATACTCCACAACCAAGATCAATTCCCTACCTTAAGCCGATCCCCCTGTGACTGAGCTGCAGCCACACGCTCACTACCTGCCAGGTCCACCAGGTTGATGATGCTCACTCGACTGCTTTCCAGTCTTTCACCTTCCACATCCTCCACCTGCGCATATGTAAACATTACAATATTGTGAAAAACATAAAAAGGTAAAAGGTTAGGAAACCATAAAATACTAAGAGTAAAATCAAAAGAATTACGTTGGGGAGAAACTTGTATGTTCAATGTACATGGAGATTATCATACTTCAATTCTAACTAGTATCATTCAAATTGAGGCTCATCTGGACCTTACTAAAAGGATACTTCCAGGATAGGTTAGAGTGAGAAACGGTTTTTACAAAATACTATATACATTATATATTTTCTTTCTCTTTTTTCATATACAAACACAATAATAATAACTGCAATATATAATAACATCAGGAACAAAAATCACCTGCATCTGCTTGAGTCTCAGTGTGAACACAGCATGTGAACGCGAAGACTTGTCATTCATTCCAGTAGCTGCAATGGATCTCTCCTTGTTGCCTAATAACAGCCATGTCTTTCAGGGATAAATTCAAATAATTATTACAATTTTTGTTTGGGGATCAGGGACCAGTTTTTAATAATCTTTCAGGTAAGCTATGTATAAGAATGTACCTAAATATAATAAGAAACAAAAACCAACATTACAAATGTGTGCCCTGAGAGAGAAAGAAAGAGATATAGGCCATATTATACATATACTTCCTTTTACCTAAACAGCTCATATAGAAAAATAAAATCAATAAAAATAACAAAGACCGTAACTTTCGAGAATAAATCTTTTTATCTCACCTGCAAATGGTTATACGATGAAACCAGATGCCGAGCGACTCCTTCCACATAGGGCCCATCCTCAGGATGTTCTCTAACTCGCAAGGCCTCCCGACGATCGCCACTGCACCCACCGCTACTCAGGAGGTCGTATATTCTCTCATTGTATATCTCAATGTAACTGACTTCCACTTCAATGCGACACTGAGGGAGCTTTATGTATCATGCAAGTAATTTCTATTAGTATCAAATTAGAATACCTTCATTCTTATACACGCATACAGTTTCATACACACATATATATCAAATAATATATAACTAACATAATAACCCAAGTTAATTGAATAAAAAATCAAGTTCAGGAATGAGATTTCACACCTGTTCCTCTGGAGGATTTTGTGAGTGCAGGTAATCGGCACGGCTAAAGAGCTCCCTGCAGAACCGAGGAATAACTCCCAAATCTTCTCCTGCATCTGACTCTGGATCCTCGTGAGACTCCTCCCCAAGCATCCTTTAAATATGACATAAAGATAGAGGGCTTGGATATCACACCATTGCTCCCTTATATTGTATAAAGATCCTGTACAGTCCAGATGCAGTACCATACAGTAATGTAAGTTTAGTCCTTATCTCAATAGACATATTGGTTCATTCCCTACATTTGAATGTTTCAGCAAATAGGAGGAATCTACATTTAGCAGATAACTCATTCCACTATTAGCAATAAACACATATAAATACAACAATAAAACAATGAAAATTTGCCATCCCATCCAATCCCACACTATTCTCTTATCAAATTATAAATGTCAACGTATAGGCAAAAAACAGAAAAGATGGAAAATAATCTTATGAGTGATCTGGTTGATATGGGAAATAATTCCTGAGTAAAACAAAAATATCCATTATGTAACTAAATACAGTATCACCGCTACAAAATAAACTACATAATACCAATAATAAGCATACTGATGTTATGATATTGAAATCCTTAGTTATCTCTCAATAATCAACAGAAAAAGGATCACATCTTCAGACAAAGAAATACAAAAAAATAAATATAAAAACTTACGTATAACTCTTTCCGGAACCTGTCTGTCCATAAGCAAACAAACAGACATTATACCCTTCATACGATTTGTCCAACAACGGCCGTGCCAGGGTGGTATAGACAGACTGCTGAGAGGCATACATTGGATGTGCTTCGTCACAGGACCAGAAGCAGTGGTCATAGGCAAAGTTATGGACTGACCCATTTTCGTTGGATAGCTTGATCGCGTTACCGGCCACCTCTACAATGTTCTTGATATCCGACACTTTTTCCCTGGAGAGTAGCCAATGTTGGTGAGTCAAGTGTACAAGTTAAAAAGAAAAATATGCAGCAAATGCAAACCCTCTGTGCATTATTCAACCTTATTAATCAGAAGTTCAACTATTCCCATTTCCTCTTATTTATCTTTGTTCATATAATCAAAACATTTTGAGCCTATGCAATGAATACTATTAAAATAATACAATAATTATACCTGCTATTCAGTGGCCGCACTCTTACACCAACAGATACAGCGGTTGATTCTGTTCCATCAAAGTTTTCCTCCATTCCCGGGCTTACTGGCATTACTGATGATCGACGGTTTACAATATCTGGGGTCAGAAATTCTCCTGCCGAACCCTGTGACTGATAACAAATGGAATAGTATGAATAACACCCAATAATACAACATATCAACATTCTTCATATATATAAAGAAGAAAAAAAGGATGAAATTCACATCAAGACAATTATCCAAAGCAATTGCCTAATTATACCAATTATCATCACTGACCCTCAAACACTCTGGACATGAATCAGAAAAGCAGTATGATCCTTATAACAACGCATCAATTAAATTAGACTAAATATTAAAATCTACAATACCATGGGTGTGTGAGGTGGTTCTGACAGTAGGCTGGTGTATCTGTTCAGGCTCGCTCGAGACCTTCTTCCTGAGCCTACGGTTGGTGTATTTGAACCAATAGAGGCTTTGGAAGACCTGGATGATGAAGATTTAGTGGATGTTGGAGTCTTTGATTCTGCTGAGAGCCTATTGCCAGATATTCTGCAAGAAAGACGAACCTTATGAGGAAAAGGAATAGTATGTGGTTGCTTTGGAATTTCCATTTTCAACTCCGTGGACTTCTCAGAAGAAGAGCAGCAAGAAGAGAGGGAGTTCTAGATTCAACAAAAGAATGGACAAACATCAAATATATCAATTAATATATGATTTGATAACAGCTAATAATAAAAATTAACATTCCCTCTCATTGTGCTAGGGATATTTTTTATCATTTACCCTATATCCACTATGATATCAGAATAGCATATTAGTTAATTCAAGTATGAAGCCTGCATTCACCTTGGTGATGGGACATTAATTGAAGATGATGATAAAACTCTTGGAAAATTTTCCTTTTGCTTTCCCTCGTCATCTTTCTTCCGACTTTCAGTATCACGGATACTTCTGGACCTCTGCACCCCAGTACGTGGCCCAGTGGTAGGTCTGCCATGCTCATCATCTCTGCGGAACCTCTTTGGTAGTGGGACTCCATGTCTAAAAGGAGAAATAAATAAGCAACGGAAGAATACTTATTACATATAACCCTAGGATATACAAATGAACATATGCACCATAGTCATCATACAGGTAGTTTTTATCTCACAACTTCTCCAGCCAATTCCACAAGATTCCAGACCTTGTGATAAATACCTTGGAGTATTAGTCATGGGGGTCTTTGAGCCTGAGGGCACGAGGGGAGTTCTACTGACTCCTGGCGTGTTGGTCCTGGAGGAGGCCACTGAGGTTGGGGTGGCTACGTCAGTGGGATGGGTGACTGAGATAGCAGGAGTTCTTGGAGTGGAGTTGAAAATGGCAGCCGCAGAGGGTGTTCTAGGGGTCACAGCTTGGGAACTGCTGGCCGCACTCTGAGTTTTGGGCGTTGTGGCTTTGAGGTCATTTCTGCGGACTGTCGTTCTGGGAGTTGTGCCTGTCACATGACTGCTGACACTGGCTGCAGCCCTCTCCGTCTCGAGTGGCTTGCTAGATGGCTGTGTCCGCATTGTGTTTTTGGTTCTATGGAAGTCAAGATGGAATGTACAATGACTGATTTTGTTATTCTATTCACATAACTAGATTCAGGAAATTCTATATATCAAATGGACTTTTAGAAAATAACCTATAATAATAAGTTTCAAACCAAACCTTTATATATACCAGGAAATCTCACTAAAAATTTTAAAGAAAATACTACAATAATCTACTACAAAGAAAAATCAAGGAAAACCTCAAATTTTATCTATATTTCAGTTAATACAGAAATATAGTCCAACTATTTTTGGGTATGTGTCACTTATCTGAATAATACCAGGCATATTCCATCTCTTAGGAAAATAAAATCATCATCTCACAGTAAATCCCTATAAATTCCCAAACAACTATCCAAGACATGAATCAGAATGAGACAAATTTGAAACCAAAATATGAACCCCTCCATATCATTAGCTTTTGTTCATTTTTTAATGTTTCAACAACCCTCCTAAAAACAATTTTCTGTGTAGCTGTATATCTATATCTATACATCATATATATATGGATAGATAGGTAGATAGATAGAAGTATATAGATAGATAGATAGATGTACATATATAGATAGATAGGAGAGAGAGGGAGAGGGAGAGGGAGAGGGGGAGGGGGTGGGGGAGGTAGAGGGAGAGGTAGAGGGAGAGGTAGAGGGAGAGGTAGAGGGAGAGGTAGAGGGAGAGGGAAAGGGGGAGGGAGAGGGGGAGGGAGAGAGAGAGGGGGAGAGAGAGGGGGGAGGGAGAGAGGGGGAGGGAGAGGGGGGAGGGAGAGGGGGGGGAGGGAGAGGGGAGGGAGGGAGGGAGGGGGGGAGGGTGGGAGGGAGGGATGGAGGGAGGGAGGGAGGGAGGGGGGGAGGGGGGGGGGGGAGAGAGAGAGAGAGAGAGAGAGAGAGAGAGAGAGAGAGAGAGAGAGAGAGAGAGAGAGAGAGAGAGAGAGAGAGAGAGAGAGAGAGAGAGAGAGAGAGAGACTGTATATGTACATACACAAATATATGCTGTATATATATAAAATCTAATCAATCATTAATCAAGAAAGAACAGTCGAGATACAAACCTGCCCTTGATGTCGTGTTTCACCACCAAGTTGTTCCCTTCAAATTGTGATGAGATCACCACCTCTATTTCTGTCTTGCTTTTACTCATATTGCACTGAAAAAATATATTGTATGTATCAAAAATATATTAATAATTCTTAATAACAAACCCAGTATATTAGCCACTTCATCATTAGATCTGAGAAAGTTACTTCCAGTTCCTTGATAAACTATTATTATTATTTTTGGAGAAACTAAGATATGAACTATATATAAATTTTATATTAGATGGTCGCTAAGGGCAAAACATGTGTAGCCTAAGAGTTTTCCTTCTATTTTCATCTACTCATCTTCTAAAAGAAACTTGAGAGTAATCATACAAAGTACAGAGCACTGAAAAGTAGATAACAAAGTAAAAATGGAAGGTAGTAGGAGCAGAAACATTACTTCCCCATTACCTCAACTACAATATAAAAATGGAAAAGAAAAAAATCTGGAGGAATTTTACTTTATACTCTCTTCAAATGGAGCAAAATTTGTAGACCCAAATATGTACCTCTTGTTCTGTCAGCACTAAGTAAAACTGGTCAATCTAAATGGCACAGTTTAACAAAATAATCAAACAAACCAGTTACTTTCACATTACACTAGACTGTAGAGTATTTTTCTTACGCACGGAATATTACATTTTTTCATGTGCGGAAAACATAATTTAGTCTACATTTGCACAGACAGATGACGAAACGAGTGTGCGGAAAGATCAAAAGAATTTTATACACCGAAGATGATTTACAACAGGATTAAGCGTGCACAGAAAGTCACCCGAGAACTACATTTTCGCAGACTAATTTCAACCAAAGAATTTTCGCGTGGGGAACGCAATCTCCACACATACTAAACTCAACAGTCTGGCCATTATATAACTAGGTATGTGCAGAATCAATAAACACTTTATGTGCATATAAAGTGTCACAGTCACTGGAAAAAAAAAAAAAAAATACACAGTATCTTTCTTTGTAGGAAGGAAAGGTCAGGTGAGGTTACTTCCTCACTTTTTTCCATCACTTTACTGCTTTCTACCATAATATCCTATAAATATACTACAATGTATATACTGAATGCCATATTCTATATCTGGATACCCTGATTTAAAAAAAAAAAATTAAAGAAAAACAGGACACTACCAATACTAATAATTTATGCTGATTAACTGCAATGATTGT
>NC_091573.1:7505489-7507989 GCF_042767895.1 Penaeus vannamei | reverse complement strand
CCTTAATCCTACTAAGAAAACGAAAACAAATTATGTTAATTAAATCATTCCTATTCAAAAATATTATAGACATCTTGCTAACATCGCCATGACAATAGATGGCGTTCGTCATACTTCTTTCTAGTGTCAATAGATGGCGTTCGTGGTTGCCAACGAATGTAATAAAGATTGTTAGGTTAGGGTACTTTGATTTCCATTTTGCCTGGTTTGTTTGGTTTAACTCTTCGGTGATACTGGTACTAATACCACGACTACTATTACTGAAAATAATAATGATGAGGATAAAGGTAATTATGACTTTAATATTGATGTGAAAGGAAAATTCAAACATTACGATGTGAGTGACACGTAGAGTTCTAGAAGTAAATACAGTATTTAAGAATAAATAAATTAATTAAATATAATGACTATAAAAAAGCAAGAATTAACAGTAGGCCTAACAACACCAGATGAGGATTTCTTTTGATATACCACTGCAGTTAACGTTAAAAGATTTCAGAGAATTTTCTTTGATTTGACAAATCCAAGTTTTCTCTCGAGGCAGAAACCACCGCGGCTTCGATATTTTCATCGCCAATTATTCATTAAACCCCTTTTCCTTAATTTCTTTTCATTCTCTTTCTCATTCTTCCGTTCTCATCATTTTTAAAATGTATATATCCTTATCCTTTTTTTGTTTCCTTTGTTTTCCTCTGTCTTATTCTTATTCTTGCATTTTTTTCTGTTGTACTTCTTTTTTCTTTAGTGTTCTTCTTAACCTTATTTATGCTTAGACCGCACAATGAAGTACTGAATTAAATTTTTTCCATATCAAAAACCCCAACTGCAGAATTTCTAAACTGAACTCATGCCTAATATAAAACGCAGTAAATAATTCCAGATATTTAGATACGATACGCACAAACACAAGACACAACAAATACTTTTTTTTTCAATATATCTATTTTATTTTACTTCTCTATTTTATTTCTATTTCATTTTATCATTATTATCAATTTTACTTCACTTCGTACTTTAACCTGTGTTACTTCGACCACACGTTTCTCGACTCGCTACCTGCATGTGCCTCTCATCTACCCATACCTCGTGTAACATACCCAGGTAATATACAGTAGTCTACCCACATATCCAATGAGCCACATACCTCATCACTGGATGTGTGATGTATACCAGATCATGTACAATAGTCCGTCCCTGTCTTTTTATATTCTCCCTCCCTCTCTCTCTCCTCCCTACCTCCCTCTCTCTCTGTCTGTCTCTCTCTCTCTCTCTCTATCTCTATCTATCTATCTATCTATCTATCTATCTATCTCTTCCTCTCCACCCTCTCTCTCTCTCCCTCTCTCACTCCCAACCTCTCTCTCCCTCCCCTCCCTCCTCCCTCCTTGTCCTCTCTCCCTCCCTCCCCTCTCTCCCTCTGTCCCTTTTTCATTCTACTGACCGCCTACCCTCTCCGTTTCGCTCATGCCGTCACCCTTTGCCCCCCCCCCATCTCTCGCTCCCTATCCCTTCGTAACTCTCTCTCTCTCTCCCTTTCTCTCTCTCTTTCTTTCATTCTATCTCTTTCTCTCTCTCTCTCTCTCTCTCTTTCTCTCTCTCTCTCTCTCTCTCTCTCTCTCTCTCTCTCTCTCTCTCTCTCTCTCTCTCTCCATTTCTCTAGTGACCATCCCCCCACCCCGCTACCCCTCCCCCCTTTCCCTTTTATTCATGTCCCTTCTTCCTCTTCCTTGTCTTCCCCCTTCCCTACCCCTTCCTTCATTACCCTACTGCTCACACTCACTTGCTACCCCCCCCCCTTTCTTCTCCTGCTCTTCCCCACTTCCCTCCCTCTCCCTTCTTATCACACCCCTTTCCTTTTTCCTATTTTCCTTTTCTCTTCTCTTCTTCTCCTCTCTCTCCCTTCTTCTCCTTGTTATCGTGTCCTTTTCCTCTTCCATATCTCCTCTCTTTCCCTTTTCTAAATCATCTCCTGCATCTCCTTATTATTATTATGCCCCTTGCTCTTCCCCCATCTTCTCTAGTTCCCTCTGCTCCTTCCATCTCCCCCTTCTTCTTACCTGCCCTTTTCCTCTACCCTATCTTCTCTCCTCTCCTCTCCCCGTTACTCTACTGACCACCCCCCCACCCACTGCCTCCCCCCCTTCCTCTTTTTCTACTCACGTCCTCTTTCTCTAAATCACCTCCTCTTCCTCCCTCTTCCCTATCTCACTCCTTCTTCTGCCCTTCCTCCTCTCCCTTCCTCTTCCCTATCTCCCACCTTTTTCTCCCCTTCCTCCCCCATCTCTCGTTCCCTCTTCCCCCTTCCTCCTCCCGCACCTCCTCTCCTTCCCTCTTTCCCCTTCCTCCTCTTCCTCCCTCTTCCCCCCCATCTCCCTCGCCCCCCTTCGTCCTCCCCCACCACCTCTTCCTCCCTCTTCCCCTCATCTCCCTCCTTCTCCCCCCATCTTCCTCACCCCCCTCCTTTTCCCTCATCTCCCTCCATCTCCCCCCCCTTCCTCCT
>NC_091573.1:7490489-7495489 GCF_042767895.1 Penaeus vannamei | reverse complement strand
AAAAAAGAGAGAAAGAAAGAAAAAAAAAGAAACAAATAGCCACGTACCTACTTCTAGAACCTCGAGGCAACGCCATAAAAACCTGCTTCCCCCCCTCCCTCCCTCCCCCCTTGCCTCCCCCTCCCCTCCTCCTCCTCACTTCCCTCCTCCTCCTCACTTCCCTCCTTCTTCTTCTTCTTCTTCTCCTCCTCCTCCTCCTCCTCCTCCTCCTCCTCCTCCTCCTCCTCCTCCCTCTTCCTCCTCCTCCTCCTCTTCTTCTTCCTCATCCCCCCTCTTCCTCCTCCTCCTCCTCCTCACTATCTCCTCTTCTATCTCTCTTCCTATCTTCTTCTCCCTCGTCCTCATGCTCTCTCTCTCTTCCCATCCTCCTATCCTCCTCCTCTCATCCTCAGCCTCCTACTCTTATCTTCTCTCCTCCTCTACTCTTTCCCCTCCTCCTTACCCCCCCCCCATCCTCCTACCTCTAATCGCCTTCTTCCCCCTCCTCCTTACACCTCCCTCCTACTCCTCCTTCCTCCTCTCTCATTATCCCCTCTTCCCTCCTCCTCCTCCCTTCCCTCCTCCTTATACCTCCCTCTCCTCCTTCTTACACCTCCCTCCTCCTCTTACTCCTCCTTCCTCCCTTCTCATTATCCCCTCTTTCCTCCACTCCCCCACCCCCTAACACCTCCCTCCTCCTTCTCCTTCTCCTCCTCCTCCTCCTCCCTCCCTTCCTCCCTCCCTCCCCTCTCATTATCCCCCTCCTCCCTCATTATCCCCCTCCTCCCTCCTCCCTACCCCCCCCCCCCACCACCCTCCTCCCTCCCCCACCATCCCTTCTTCACAGCTCAGCAACACTCGTGGTCATTGCATTTCGGTTACTAGCCTGACGAGTAAATATTAATTCTTACCTTTTTTATATAAAAGGTGTATCAAGATAATCGATTCTAATACCGATGATTAACGAATTAATTAATGAGAGGTGAGGTAATTATATACGTGTTGCAAGCCATTAATTGCCCGAAGAGAAGATGTGGCTTCGGAAAGCTACCGTTTAATAAGGATTATTATCATTTATAATTAATTTCATGTTTTTTTCATCTATGCATTTCCTTTTCATTATCTACTTAGGTTATTGTTTTTGATGTTATTATCATCATTATTATCAAAGTCAAACAAAAACATGGAATACTACAACAGATTGCAATAAATAACAAAGAGCAAAAGGCCAGTGGTAGAACAAAATAACTTATAACAAACAGGAACGGATTATATATGATTAATTCGTCACGTGAAATGCGACTTCACGTGCGTCGGTTTGTTTGCAGTGACTTTGCTTGTGACCCCCAAGCATTTTTGCTTTTGGGAGGGAAGGGAGGGTAAGGAGGGAAGGAAGGGGGAAGGGATGGTGGGAGAGAGGGGTGGATGGAGGGATGGATAGAGTGAGGGAGGGAAGGATAGAGGGATAGAGGGAGGGATGATGGGAGAAAGGAAGGGAGAGAAGGGAAAATAAGGGGAACCGAATAAAGGAAGGAGGGACTTTTCTCCTTTTCTCCCCCAAGCATTTCTGCTTTTTGGGACGGAGGGAAGGAAGGGAAGGAGGGAGGGACGAAGGGAGAGAGAATGGAAAAGGAGAGAGGAACAGAAAAAAAGAGGGAGGGAGCCTTTGCTTGACACTTTTCTCTGAGTGTGGCCCTCAAGCATTTCTGCTTTTGGGAGGGAAGGGAGGGTAAGGAGGGAAGAAGGGAGGGAGGGATGCATGAGGGGCTGAGGGGCGGGAAAATGGGGGAAAGTCGGGAGGGAGGAAGAAGGGAAAAGGAGGGAGGAAGGGAGGGCTGAGAGGCGGGAAAGGGGAAAGGAGGGAAAGAGGGAGAAGGGAAGAGGAGGGAGGAAGGGAGGGCTGAGAGGCGGGAAGTGGGAAAGGAGGGAAGGAGGGAGAAGGGAAAAGGAGGGAGGAAGGGAGGGCTGAGAGGCGGGAAGTGGGAAAGGAGGGAAGAAGGAAGAAGGGAAAAGGAGGGAGGAAGGGAGGGCTGAGAGGCGGGAAGTGGAAAAGGAGGGAAGAAGGAAGAAGGGAAAAGGAGGGAGGAAGGGAGGGCTGAGAGGCGGGAAGTGGGAAAGGAGGGAAGGAGGGAGAAGGGAAAAGGAGGGAGGAAGGGAGGGCTGAGAGGCGGGAAGTGGGAAAGGAGGAAGAAGGAAGAAGGGAAAAGGAGGGAGGAAGGGAGGGCTGAGAGGCGGGAAGTGGAAAAGGAGGGAAGAAGGAAGAAGGGAAAAGGAGGGAGGAAGGGAGGGCTGAGAGGCGGGAAGTGGGAAAGGAGGGAAGGAGGGAGAAGGGAAAAGGAGGGAGGGAGGGAGTGGGGACTCCTGGATGGATGGATGGATTTATTGACTGATGCAGGAAGGAAAGGAGAAGGGGAAAGGACGGAATGAGGGAGGGAGGGAAGAACAGAAGAAAGGAGGGAGTGAGCAAGGAACAAACGATAGGGAGGGATAGAAGAACAGGAGAAAAGAAAGGAGGGAGAGAGAGAAGCGGAGAAAGAAGGACCTCATGATGGAGGGAAGGAGGGAAAAGTGGAAGAGAGTGAGAGGGAAGGAGAGAAGAAGGGACAACTAGGCGGAAGCGAGAGAAGAGAGACGGAGGGCGGAGGAGGAAGAAGTAGGAAAACATTAGCAAAGGAAAGAAAGAAGAGAGAATTACGAGAAGCGGAGAAAAAGTAGCGAAAGGGAAAAAAAGCGAATAGGAAGAGAACAAGAACAACGGAAGAAGATTGGATACAGCGATAGGAGAAAATTTTAAAGAAAAGAAAGAAAACGAGAGAAAGATGAAGAGGAAAGGAGTGGCTCGAAGGAAGCGGAAGAGAGAAGGTGATTTACCCCCCACCCCCCACCCCCTCTTCGCCCCTCCCCCTACCCCTCTTTGACCACCCCCCACCCCCTCATCGCCCTTCACCCACCTCCCACCCCGTCTTCGCCCCACCCCCTCTCCCCCCCTCTTCGCCCCTCCCCCACCCCCACCCATTCTTCGCCCCTCCCCCATCCCCTCTTCGCCCTTCCCCCTCTTCGCCCTTCCCCCTCTTCGCCCCTCCCCACCCCCACCCCCACCCCCACTCCCCCTCTTCGCCCCTCCCCCACCCCCACCTCCTCTTCGCCCCTCCCCCACTCCCCCTCTTCGCCCCTCCCCCACCCCCACCCATTCTTCGCCCCTCCCCCACCCACTCATCGCCCTTCCCCCACCCCCCACCCCCACCCATTCTTCTCCCCTCCCCCACCCCAACCCCCTCTTCGCCCCTCCCCACCCCCACCCCTCTTCGCCCCTCCACCACCCACCTACCCACTCTTCGCCCCTCCCCCATCCCCCACCCTCACCCCCTCTTCACCCTCCCCACCTCCCACCCCCTCTTCTCCTTTTCCCCACCCTCCACCCCCTCTTCGCCCCTCCCCCTCTCCCCCCTTCTTCTCCCCTCCCCAACCTCCCAACCCCCTACCCCCACCTCCTCTTCGCCCTCCCCCACCCCCTCTTCTCCTTTCCCCACCCTCCACCCCCTCTTCGCCCCTCCCCAACCCCCTCCCCCCTCGGGTGATGAACCACAAGCAACGCAAGCAGTCAACATCTGCCAGAAGACAAAGCTGACTAAAGTTCTCTCTAGTTGATCGTCGCCTCGAGACACAAAATCTGCCTTTGCTTGAGTGCTTGCATGCTCCCGTGCTTGCCTTCGTGCATTCTCCGATCCGTGCTTGCCTTCTTGCATTCTCCGATCCGTGCTTGCCTTCGTGCATTCTCCAATCCGTGCTTGCCTTCTTGCATTCTCCGATCCGTGCTTGCTTTCGTGCATTCTCCAATCCGCGCTTGCCTTCGCGCTTTCTCCATCCCGTGCTTCCTGCCTTTGATTTCCCTCCCTTCCTCCCTCTTTCGCTCTTTACCTTGTTTGTTTGCTTGCACTGCTCCTTTCCTTCCTCGTTTTTCCTCCTTCGTTCCCTTTAATCTGTCTAGATTTTTTTGCTTGCTTGTTTGCCTTCCACTATCACCTGTTTCCACCATCTCCCCCTCCCCCCCCCCTCCCCCTCTCTTCTGTTTGCTTCCTCTAACTTGTTTACGCCTTCGCCTGCTTGCGTGCTTGCCTGTCATCTGTCTGTTGAACTACACCGGTGGAAATGACATTCATAATGACTTTCTCAGCTGGATTTCCTTTTTTTATATTATTATTTCTTTTTTTATTTCGTTTTTTTCCCTCGCGGACAGACAGCCTAATTTTTTTTTTTTTTTTTACTTTTATTAATTTGTTTATTTCGTTATTTTTTCCTTTCTTTTTCTTCTTCTTTTTTTTTGTCTTTCCTTCGCGGACAGACAGGTGAGCTGAGACCTTGGCGAGCCTTTATCATCAACTTGGTGGCAGAGGAGATGCAAGCAAGGAAGGCAACATGACTGCATTGCTGTTTGTGTTGCAATGGGAGGAAAAGTTGTGCTTGGGTTCGTCGTGTCTTTAATCATATCTGTTCTTTTATTATTGTTGTTATTATTGTTTTTGTTATTATGATTATTGTTCTTATTATTATTTTTATTATTAGCATTATTATCATCGTGATTATTTGTATTAGTATCATTATTATTATTATTATCATTATTATTATTGTTGTTATTATCATTATTATTATGATATTTTTATTATCAATATCGTTATTATTATTGTTACCATTATCGTTATCGTTATTATCATTATTATTACTATTATCATTATTTTTATCATTATTATTATCATTGATCATTATCATGATAATTATCCTCATTTTTTTGTTGCTGTTATCAATATCATCATTACTATCACCATCATCATTAACATCCTTATTGACCCTATCATTAGCATCACTATCATTATTAATATTATAACCACCCCTTCTATTAATTCTCTCGTATGTTGTTTATCATTATTAATATTATAACCACCATTCTATTCATCAATTCTCTCGTATGTTGTTTATCATTTTTGTTGCGTTCAAGAAAAAAAGTAGGAAAATAGCAACAATAG
>NC_091573.1:7477989-7480489 GCF_042767895.1 Penaeus vannamei | reverse complement strand
AGTAAAAAAAAAAAAAAAAAAAAAAAAAAAAAAAAGACTTCGAAATAGGTAAATACCTTTTTTTTTAAGATAAATGACAGAGAATAAATTCCTGGTGTGACCTTATCTCTCATCCGCCAATGACACACCTCGGTCCCTTGCACGGCCGTGATATGCAGTTTCTGCAGGGCGGGGAAAATCCCTCGGGCGATTTAACACTCGGGAATGCAACTTGGGGGGCGAGGAAGGGGGAGGGGAGGGGGGCAAGGAAGGGAGGGGAGGGGCGAGGGGGAGGGGAAGGGAGGGAGGGGAGGAGGAGGAGAAAAAGGGAAGGGGGCGATTTAACACTCAGGAATGCAACTTGGGGGGCGAGGAAGGGAGGGGAGGGGAGGGGAGGGCGAGGAAGGGAGGGGGAGGGGCGAGGGAGGGGAAGGAGGGAGGGGAAGGGGGAGAAAAGGGAAGGGGCGATTTAACACTCGGGAATGCAACTTGGGGGCGAGGAGGGAGGGGCGAGGAAAGGGGGTACAGGGAGGCGAGGATGGGAGGGAAAGGGGGTAAATGGGGCAAGGAAGGGAGGGGAAGGGAGGGAGTAGAGGGGAGGGAAGGGGGAGAGAAAAGAGAAGGGGGCGATTTTACACTCAGGGAATGCAGCTTGGGGGTAAGGGAGGGGGAAGGGGGGCGGGGTAGAGGGAGGCGAGGAAGGGAGGTGAGGGGGTGAGGGAGGGAAGGGAGGGGCGAGAAAAGGGAGGGGGCGAGGGAGGTTGAAGGGGGAGAAAGGGGGAGTGGGCGAGGGAAGGGGAATTGGGGGAGAAAGGGGGAGGGGGAAAGGAGGGAGAGAAGGGACAGGGGGAAGGGGGAGAAGGGGGGAGAAAGGGGGCGAGGGAAGGGAAAGGGGGAGAAAGGTGGAGTGGGCGAGGGAAGGGGAAGGAGAAGGGAGGGAGAAAGGGGGAGGGGGAGACAAAGGGGGTGAGGATGAGGAAGATCCGCAGGGCGCGTGGAAAGAGGGGAAGGGGGGGAGGCATTCAAATAGTAGGAAAATATAAGACTGGGTGTAAGTTACTTGTTTGCGCATGTATGACAAATTCCATGTGTATCTGTGTGTCCACACGAACATATTTGTATATGTATATACATGCATACAAATACACACTCATATCTATCTATATATATGTATATATGTATATTTATATATATATATATATATATATATATATATATATAAATATATATATATATATATATATATATATATATATATATATATATATATAATGCCGAATAGAGATTTTTTATATACAATCTAGAATATATTCTTGGTTACTGCTGCCATTTTACCAAGATCAATTTGACCACAAATGCTGATAATTACTTCTGCCTCGTCGCCGCCACTCAGGGTTTTGGGTTTGAAGGAAACCCCAAGAAAACCTAAGTTGACTTACCTAATTTTAATGCAAGTAGCATGACTTAAATATCTTGATAAGGTTCGTGGGGTTTGTACCAAAGTTACAACTTTTTTTTCTATAATCAAGTAATAAACAGGTGTTATATCACAATGTAAATCATAGCAATAAACGTTATAAGAAAATAGAATATTCTCTTCTACTAACTTAATTCAATTCTAAGGTTAACTTGAACTTTCCACCCTTCCTCTGCCTACTAATAATAAAAATAAAAATTAAATGAAACATAAAATAAATAAAATAAATAAAACAAAATAAAATAAACAAGAAAAATAAAGAAAATAAGAGGAAAATAAATAAAAAGATAAATAAACATATTACAACAGTATGAATTTTCCCCAACCTCTCTCTCTCTCTCTCTGTGAGCGAAAGGAAAAGATTCCATCTCAGTTATACTAATTCAATTCATAAGGATCCAACATCAATATCAATTCACTTATCAAGCATTACAACATTCGATTTCCGGATAAAACGAGATTTTTGATACCCGGCATTGAACATCCCTGTGCGCAGCTGGAGAGCAAAAACGCTGTCTGTTGAAGGACGTAATGATAAAACTGCTTGCTACCCCCCCCCCCTGGAATTTTGAATATTTAAAGAAATCAACCCTTTATAGATGATTATTATAATATACTCTATCAATTCCAACGCTAAATTTTGCTATATTGATAAGCCTTCAAAATAAAAATACGTAAGTTAACATTTCAGTGTATGTGTGTGTGTGTGTGTGTGTGTGTGTGTGTGTGTGTGTGTGTGTGTGTGTGTGTGGATGTGTGTGTGTGTGTGTGTGTGTGTGTGTGTGGATGTGTGTGTGTGTGTGTGTGTGTGTGTGTGTGTGTGTGTGTGTGTGTGTGTGGATGTGTGTGTGTGTGTGTGGATGTGTGTGTGTGTGTGTGTGTGTGTGTGTGTGTGCGTATGTGTAAATATATATATATATATATATATATATTATATATATATATATATATATATATATATATATATATATATATATATATATATATATATATATATATATATATATATATATAATATATATATATACATATATGTCTATATAT
>NC_091573.1:7453847-7456347 GCF_042767895.1 Penaeus vannamei | reverse complement strand
ATTTTTGTCATTTCTTTTATTATTTTTATCATTTCTTTTATTTTCTATCTTGTAGTTATATTTATTTATTGTTGATAGATTTTTATTATCGTTAATATGACATCTGTTTACTCAGTTATTATGATCATTATTGTATTTATTTATTTGTTTTGATACATTTATTATGATTATTATTATTATTTGTATCTATTCATTCATTTATTGATGACTGAGATATTGGTCGAAACCGTTTTAATTATACAAATATCAAAATTCATGTCAATCAACCGAGTTATAACAACCAAAGAGTAGAAGTTGTTATCGCTGAAATATCAATTCATTTTCATATCAAAAAGACCCCATTATTTACACGGCTCGTCTACCATTTATCACCTTTGTCGCCGTTTCCTTAAATGTAACTACCTTATCAACTCGATAAAAAAAACACAATAGGTTGTTGATAATAATCTCTGAACAGATTTGCATACGTGGCGCTGTGAGATGTGACAGCCATGCGAGAAGATGCAATAAGAGCGTGTTCAGTACCTTCATCTTGGACGAGGAGGAGGTGGTGGTGGAGGTGGTGGAGGAGGAGGAGGAGGTGGTGGTGGAGGAGGAGGTGGTGGTGGTGGTGGATGAGGAGGTGGTGGTGGGAGGAGGTAGGTGGTGGTGGTGGAGGGAGGAGGTGGTGGTGGTGGTGGATGAGGAGGTGGTGGTGGAGGGAGGTGGTGGTGGTGGTGGAGGAGGAGGTGGTGGTGGAGGTGGTGGAGGAGGAGGAGGAGGTGGTGGTGCTAACGGTGGTGGAGGATGAGGAGGAGATACTGTGGGTGGCGGAGGAAGAGGAGGAGGTGGTGGTGGAGGAAGAGGAGGACGAGGAGGAGGTGGTGGTGGTGGTGGAGGAAGAGTAGGTGGTGGTGGTGGTGGAGGAGGTGGTGATGGTGATGGAGGAGGAGTGGTGCTGGGGGTGGTGAGAAGTGGAGAAGAGGTGGTGGGAGTGGTGGTGGAGGAGGTGGTGGGTGGTGGAGGAGGAGGAGTGGTGGTGGTGGAGGAGGGAGGAGGTGGTGGTGGTGGAGGTGGTGATGGTGGAGGAGGAGGTGGTATTGGGGTGGTGGAGGGAGGAGGTGGTGGTGGTGGTGGAGGAGGAGGGGTGGTGGGTGGTGGTGGAGGAAGGGTGGAGGAAGGGTGGTGGTGGTGGTGTGGTGGAGGAGGAGGTGGTGGTGGAGGAGGAGGTTGTGGTGGTGGTGGAGGTGGGTGGTGGAAGAGGAGGTAGGTAATTGGGGGTGGAGAAAGAGGAGGGAGGAGGTGGTGGTGCTGACGGTGGTGGAGAGGAAGAGGAGGAGAAGGTGCTGGGGGTGGTGGAAGAGGAGGGAGGAGGTGGTGGTGGTGGTGGTGGTGGAGGAAGAGGAAGAGGAGGTGGTATTGGGGGGTGGAGAAGAGAGGAGGAGGAGGTGGTGGTGCTGACGGTGGTGGGAGGAAGAGTGAGGGAGAAGGTGCTGGGGGTGGTGGAAGAGGAGGAGGTGGTGGTGGTAGTGGTGGAGGAAGAGGGAGGTGGTGGTGGTGGAGGTGTTGGGGGTGGTGGTGGTGGGTGGTAGGAGGAGGTAGGTGGTGGTGGATGAGGAAGAGTAGGTGGTGGTGGGGTGGTGGAGGAAGAGGGGAAGAGGGAGGTGGTATTGGGGGGTGGAGAAAGAGGAGGAGGAGGTGGTGGTGGTGGTGGAGGAGGAGGTGAGAAGGTGCTGGGGGTGGTGGTGGGAGGAGGTGGTGCTGGGGATGGTGGAGGAAAAGGAGGAGGGTGATGGAGGATGAGGAAAGAGGAGGTGCTGGTGGTGGAGGGAGGAGTGAGGAGGGAGATGCTGGTGGTGGAAGAGGAGGTGCTGGTGGAGGAGGGAAGATGAGATAATAGTGGCGTGGGAGGGATGATGGGAAGAGGTGGTGGAGGTGAGAAGGAGGGGGAGGAGGAGGAGAAATATGTGGTAGTGTAGAGGAGGGAGGATGGAAGAGATGGGGGTGGGTGGAGGTGGAGGAGAAATTTGTAGTAGTGGGAGGGAGGAGGAAGAGGAGATGGAGGAGGAGGAGGTCGTGGTGGAAATGCAACAGGCGGTGAGGGTGGAGGGAAGGAAAATGTGAATGAAAAATGGGAAGAGGGGGAGAAGGAGGAGGAGGAGAAGGTGGTGGTAGTGAAGAAGGCGGAAAAGTTGGTAGATAATGAGAAGGAGGAAAAACGAATCGGGGGAAGACTTGACAAAAAAGACAAGAAAAAGAAAAAAAAAAGCATGACTAGGAGGAAGAGAAATAAGGAGTAAAACAGGAGAGGCAAGAAGAAGAAATCCGGAAAGAAAGTGGAATAAACAGAAACAGAAGAATTGTTGGCATAAGACGAAGAAGAAGGAGAGAAAACAGACGAGAAGACATGCCAGGGGACAGGACGAAGAAAAAATCGAGAAAGAAGAGGAATAAAAACAAACAGAAGATTAGAAGGGGTAAGAGGAAGGAAGGGAGGACAGAGACAAGAAGAAAGGTCAAG
>NC_091573.1:7441347-7448847 GCF_042767895.1 Penaeus vannamei | reverse complement strand
ATTCTATATCTTTTTTTCGGGAATTATGTCAGTGTATAAACTCTAAGGGTCAATAACGCCAGATTTCGACAGATAGGATACGATCATCTTGTTACCATCATGATCACCTCTTCAATATGCAAAATAAGCAATTATCTCCGACAACGCTGCAATTCGCAAACGCAGATCATAGAGAGGAGAGAAATTAAAACTAGAAAAAAGGGTAAAGAAATCATCTTAAAAAGACGAAAGAATTGAGGAAAATTATAAGAGGGATGAAATATAACAAGGGAAAAAACGAAGGTGTTCAGTAAAAAAAGATTAAACAAACGAAAGCGAATGAGATGCAGGAGATAATCACAAGAGAAAAAAAAAACAACAGGGGGAAAAATACAAGATGAAGTAAACAATGAAAAAGCGAAAACGAAAGAAAGAACAAAGAAAATAACGAGAAAAATAACAGCAAAAAAACAAAAGAAAATAACGAGAAAAAATAACAGCGAAAAAAGAAAACAAGTATTCTGTGTATACGCCAGAGCTCCCTGCCCGAATCTCGACACTTTCAACACTACAATTTCAATTTCCAATTTGTATTGCATATATCCAAAAAGAGAATAAAGAGAGGAAGAAGGGAGGGAAAGAGAAGAAGATGGTAATATCATACGAGATCCCTGCCTGCCACTCCAAACCGCCGACGCCAGAGTTTGAATTTCGCGGGCAAAGTGACGCGGGCAGGCGACCTTGTCCCGGGCGGGCGAGGCGGAGGCGCTGCTTCTCGGACTCCGATTCGTGACTGCACGGGCGCCGCAACTCCGACTTTTTTTTCTTTTTTCTGTATTTCTGGCTGTGTTGTTGTTAGAGCGTTTGTTGTTTTGCAGGCTGAAGCATCCGCGCGCGCCGCGTGTCTGTATGTGTTCACGCACACAGATACATATATATATATATATATATATATATATATATATATATATATATATATATATATATATATATATATATATATATATATGTATGTATGTATCATATTTATATTACATATGTATGTATATATACATATATATTTACATATATATGTGTGCGTGTCTTTGTGTCTGCACATGTGCGTCTGTATATGTACACGTGTGTGCTTCCAGAAGCCCCAGCCTCACTACACGGAGAGAGCCCGGCGCTGCTCCTTCCCCTCCAAGAGCCACTCCCTATCTGAAGGCCTGAGCACTTCACTTGCCTCGCCTCTCTCTCTTCAGCCGGCAGTGATTTGCAGTGTGAAAGCGTCGTGTTCCTTATCGAAAATATATTAAATAAAACGAAATGAACCAAAATTAATCACAATAGATTTCTTAAAAGATAATAAAGCTAACAGACATAGATCACAGAATGAAATCTTTACTTGTTTTATTTTTTTCTCTCGTTCAGAAAGCACGAGTAAAAATTTCCGAAAGATGATACCCCTTTTGCCACTAAATAAACAAAAACGAAGAACCAAACGAAACTATAGGCCTAGATTTGAAAAAATAACTCTTTAGGTGAATTACAACAAGTGCTAATTAAGCGAGGCTTGTGGAAGTGGCGACAAATTCCTTAAGCAAGTTTCTTACCAACAAAAAAACGAAAAAAAAAAACGAGAGAGACGTAAGACGTTCAAGGTGAAGCTAAGCGTCCTGCGGCCATTCAAAAGGGTTCATTCACACAGTGTTTTCGTCGACAGTTTTCTGAGATTAAAAGTTCGGCGGCGGTGAGGTGGAAGAAGAAATGAAGGGAGGGAAAACGGAGAGGGAAATTGGAGGAAAGGTAAGGGAAAGGGAGAATTCGATTGAAAGAGGGATGTGGTTTGGTGTTGAAAATTTTACAAGAGTTTAATTGTATCTATATATATATATATATATATATATATATATATATATATATATATATATATATATATATATATATATGTATGTATATGTATATGTGTGTGTGTGTGTATGTATGTGTGTGTGTGTGTGTGTGTTCCATGTATATATGCTTACAGTACATTCATGTTATATGTACCAAACATAATTGTGCACACACAAGCACACACACATTCACACAACTATAGATAGATATATAGAGAGAGCTATTGACCGACAGGTAAATAGAGAGGGAGAGAGATAGACATAGATAACAAAGACAGACCGATAGAAAAATAATCCAACGGACGAACATACATACTTACATACATATACACTTACCTGCTCGAACCTCCGCTGCGTTTCTGGTCCAAATATAGCCAACACTGGGGCCTGGGCGTTGTTGTTATTACTGTAAACAAGGTCGCTAGCCACTTACCTGCTAAAGTTAGCAACGTGAGACGCTTCTGCTAAATACAGTTGCTTTATATCCACAGGTTTGAAAGATTTTTTTTTTTCTTTCACTTGATATAAATATGGTAGAATATCTTAGATATATTTATTTTCTCCTGATGAAAACATAAATCGAAGGTGTTGATGATACTGTACGATTAAAAGGCTAAATATATTTGGTTACAGTTGTTCCTTATCCACAGGTTTGAAATAAACGTCGATTTTTTTTATCTTTCATTCAATAAAGATAGAATAACATATACTAGATAGAAATATCCATGAGTTTGAAATACCTGTATACAGAATTTCTTATTTATTTCACTTAATAAAAGCGTAGTAACGTATGCTAAATGTAATAACTGCTTATCCACAGGTTTGAAAAATACGGATACTTTTTCATTGTTTTTACTTGATGAAAGCAAAAGCCGTATGTGTAGATAATAAGCATTGTTAAATGACATTGGTTATCAGATAAGAATGTTGTCTTGTTATATGTGATTCTATTATCTTTTATTTATTTACAGCCTTCTTATATCATAGGGCATTTCCATTTTGTTTTTCAAAATACTTGTTTTCTCTATCCTCGTGTACGTCTGTACATGTGAGAGAGCAACGGAAAATACACACATGAAAATTTAAAGTTTACATAGACAAACAGACACATAAAGTTTATTTACAAATATTTTAGTGACGCAATTTGCATTTCTCGCAACTTACGATACGATTGCTATATTTGGCTACATGAGTAAATATACAGAAAATATATGAACAAAATTATTATGATGGTTAAAATAAAGATGATGGCATAGATGGCAACATTTGTAGAAGCTGCATCAACATCAGTGAATATGATAATGATAATAACTATTACCATCATAATTATCATTATTTTAATTGTTATTATCTTCATTATCGTTATCACCATTTTCATTATGATCTTTAATTTCATAATCATTGCTATAACAATTATTGCCATTATCATTATTGTTATTAACAATATTGTTAAAATTATTGTTATTATTATTGGTTATTATCACTGTTATCATTATTAATACCATTATCATCATCATAATCGTTATTGGTATTACTAGTATTATTATTATGATCATCATTATTATCTTTATTATTATTATCATTATTATTATTATTATTATTATTATTATTATCATTATTATCATTATTATTATTAGTATCATTATTATTATCATCAGCATTATTACCATTACTATTGTTACTATCATCATAACAATAACAATAATGACAATAATCCTAATAACAACAATGATGATAATGATAATAATAATAATAATAACAAAAATGATAATGATAATGATGATAATAATAATAGCAACAAAAATTATAATGATAATGTTGATAATAATGACTATAACAATCACTTCATACGTAGCAATAACACCGTGGAAAATTATCTCTATTATTAGTGTAGTTGTTATGGCTCTGAGATTCGGATTTGTTACAATGGTTCTCTGTGTAAGGGTTGGAGACTTCGATGCACTGCGAAGAGTGATCTGAAACAACAACAACAATTATTTTCCTTCATGTCGCGGAATCAGATAAATACGTTGATGTAAATTTATAGAGATACACATGCGCGCGCACAGACACAAGACACACACATACACACACACACACACACACACACACACACACACACACACACACACACACACATAAACATATGTATAGATAAGTAGAAAGATAAATCGATAGATGTGGACTTTGTATTGATATTCTCTAATAAAAGTATCAACTTTGTTTTTTGATTGACTCACTTGTCGCATATTCCTTTGACTCATAATGAAAGAGATATGTGGTCTACTTTTATGCAAATTCATACTCAAGTAACCAATCTATAAAAGATTGATAAAGTGAATGTTTTTACATCTAGAAATTCTGAGTAATTACGTAACGCCACTGTCGAAACATTTCTTATCCAAGGAGAGAAGATAATTTAACTCGGTGTCTGGCTGAGCTATCAAGTATTCTAGACTGCGACAACTGAACAGTAAAATATACACCAGTGACAATAGCAAGATAAATTCAAAGACTCATCAGCTAAAACTGTTTTGCTAACTTTTTGTGATAATTTTTTATCCCTTTATTCACTTCAACTGGTAAAAAGATCGAGTTTCCTAACCAACAACATTCACTATCATCATTAGCAAAAAAAAAAAATAATAATAAAATAAAAAAAAATAACACAACAATAAATTCAGTTACAATACATTAAATACAATCTAATCCTTTATTCCCTCCCGCGCACCTATCAAGTAGCACCGAAATCCTTTTGCCTAGGAACGTAGGAGTATTAACGATGCTCTTTTGTCACCCTGCAGATAACCACAGCGAGGCGAAGGAACACCAGAGTTCAGTACCCACTCGCGTCCACTACCTGGGCTTCAACGTGACGCTTCATCACAGAGAAAGGGTCACGAGGTCAACTCTCAGGCTCTATGCTCTCATCACACGTGACCAGTACGCTTATATAGGTGAGGAGGGGGATGTGAAAAGGGAGAGGGAGAAAGGAGGAAGAGGGAGAGAGAGAAAGGAGGTAAAGGGAGGGAAATAGGTGGGGTTAAGAGGGGAGAGAGGGGGAATGTGAGAGAGAGGGAAAGAGAGAGAGAGAGAGAGCGTAAGCGACAGGTGGAGAGAGAGAGCGGGCAGAACCGCCATTACAGTCCGGTCACACCCAGGTCCTCCTTCCGCATGATCTCCATGTCCTGACCCCCTCCCCCCTCGTCCCCATCAGGCGTGGAGCGTCGCGTCCGAGTGGTCATGAAGCAGTCCGGAGACTCCAGTGACGCAGAGGGTGACGCAGAGACCGTGACGGTGTGCCAGCGCGACGTTTACGAAATGCAGAACGTGTGGGAGACCTTCGACGTCACTTCGGCGGTTCGGTACTGGCTGGCGAACCCCGACGAGCCGCAGGTCCTCCAGGTGAGCTTGAGGCGGGCGACGGGGCGGGAATCGCTAAGTGGTTGGGCTCCTGGGGCTCTCGGAGGCTCTCGGGCTTGTTTGTTTGGTCTTGTTTTGTTTTGTTTTAGGGCAGTTAGGAAAGTTTGGGAATTGGCTGTTAAACATATGGTTATATACAAAGTTGTTTTGTTCTTGATGGCTTGGGCTTTCGTGGGCTCTGGCTTTTCTTTTCTTTTTCTTTCTTTTCTTTTCTTTTTTTTTTTTTTTTTTTGTTCGAGGCAATCAGGAAAGTTTGGCATTTATTTGTATTATTGTGGCTCTTTTCCTTTTCATCTTTATGTATCTTTTTGTTTCTGTTTATATAAAGTAGTTTCTCTCTTGATGATTCTCTGTTTCTTTTAAAGGAAACTTTGGCGTTTAATTGTTATTTTGTTTTATTTAATTTCATTTCCTATTGTGGATGTTTTCCTTTTCAACTTTTCTCTGGATAGCTTGAGGCTTCCTTGGCTTTTTTAAGGAAAGTTTGGCGTCTAACTCCATAGGTTTAGATAAAGTAGTTTTGCTCTCGATGCTCTTTTTCAAGGAATCAATAAACTATAGCGTTTAATCCCATAGCTTCATATACACGCAGTATTAAAACTATCAAACCATAACACCACGTCATTCTAACCACTCCCAATGTCCCTAGATCTTGATTGAGTCCGTGTTCTCGACCGTGGGCGACGGCGGCGACCTCGACGTGGCCACGATGCCCCACACGGACATCGAGCCGCTCCTTCTGGTGTACTCCTCCGTCAGGCACCGCCGCCAGTCCAAGGAGGAGCTGGACCAGATGATCTCCCACGAGTACGACAATTCGGTGACGAAGGTAAGATGGCGCGGCGATCGATTTATCGTGTGTTTTGGTCAGACTGTTTGCTGGATTGTACACTTATGCTTACACTCACACGCGCGAGCTCGCAGGTGCACAAATGTAGAGGGAGAGGATGAATGAGAGAAATAAAGAACGAGAGAGAGAGAGAGAGAGGAAAGATGTGAGAGTTGTAGGGAGTGAGGGAGAGGGGGAGGGAGGGAGAGAGAGACAGAAAGAGAGAGAGAGAGAGGAAAGATGTGAGAGTTGTAGGGAGGGAGGGAGAGAGAGAAAGAGAGTGAGAGTGAGAGAGACAGACAGAGACAGAAAGCAAAACAACGAAAAGCAACAAACTTCAAAAGACCTAAGAAAAAAGTAGCCCTATCCACACCCCCACCTAAAGCTTCTTCTCCTCAGCCTTGTCCCATTTCTATATGGGGTCGCCGTTGTGGATGAGCCGCCTTCACTAATTATCACGGCTCGTTCCATATTGCTTTTGGGCACGGATTTTTACCGTCGGATGCCCTTCCTGACACCAACCCTCTCAATTTACCCGGGCTTGGGACCGACACACCCCGACGTCTTCCAAATCACACTCCCTCCCACCTCCTCCTTCTCCTCCTCCTACCCCCAGAGGCAGCGCCGCGCCCTACCGCCCGACGCCCATTCGAGGACAAAGAGGCAGAGCGGCGTCGAGTCCCGACTTCGAAGAGAGCGGCGAAACACAGCAGCCGAGGAACAGGAGGAGGAGAGCAACCAGATATGGGAGGGAGAACAGGATTACACGGGTCTCCCCTCGCACGCTCACAACTCGCTTGCAGGTCAGTATCAATGTTTGTTTGTTTTTTCGTCGTTCGGTTTGTTTCGTTTTATTGTTGTAGTTGTTATTTGAAGGGAGGGGGGGGTATGAAGATTTTTTTTAATGGGGAAAATTAGTGTTCTTTTTTTTCTTTTTTTTTCTTTTTTTTCTCTTTTTTGAGGGCGAGGTGGGGGACTTATGAAGAATTAATTTTAAAGAATGGGAAAATAA
The DNA here is from genome assembly GCF_042767895.1 of Penaeus vannamei. Classification (NCBI taxonomy): domain Eukaryota; kingdom Metazoa; phylum Arthropoda; class Malacostraca; order Decapoda; family Penaeidae; genus Penaeus; species Penaeus vannamei. Next base: position 7,441,730 of record NC_091573.1, on the reverse strand, counting down.
GTGAATGGATAGACAGTTAGATAAATAGTTATGTAAAAGCTCAAAACATTTCTTTTTTTTTAATATTTTTCATTATTGTTTTTTTTTCAGTTGGTTTGATCCTATTTCTCTTTGTGTTTGAACGTAATACTTTGATATTTGATATGATATTCCTTTGGGTTTATGAAAAAAATGTAAAAAATATATATATTCTTATTTTTTCACCAAGTTTAACCCTCACATTTCTTTGTGTTGGTGCATGATATTCTGATATCGAAAAGACTACAATCAAAATACCACGTTGATAATACCACCATACATACTGACCAACATACCCACTCACAATATCCTCATACCCATCGACCCACATACCCACATACTCATCTACCCACATACCCACATAT
>NC_091573.1:7423847-7431347 GCF_042767895.1 Penaeus vannamei | reverse complement strand
CACTGTCCACTTTACAGAAACATTTGCAATTAGCCAGTTATTAATACCATTTCAGAGTATCATTAGAATTACTCTGTCAATGGATACTGGGTAGAGTCTTTTCCATTAACTCAAAATACAAATCATGCCAGTAGTTCACCTTCAGATTGATTTTTATTTGTTTAATCAACAGTTTTGGCTTTTCCAACTGAAGGAAGTCATATAATTAAAGAATTTCTTAACTGTTGTGTTACGTGTAAATAAAAGTAATAAACAAATTGTGTATTTATTTCCCAAAGAACCAATAAAAGATTCACACAGTAAATAGTATTACTGAGTGTTGCCCCTTCAACATTAAAATTGACAGCAATTTTTCTCATAAAACTAAATGAACCATTTGATTAAACTGATTGAACTACAAAGGTTCAGTCTGACAAATATGAGTTATTTGTTGAGGAAGCCATGATTTTCTCAACTTTAATCGTATGCCAGATATCAGAGCTGATAATAGAATGTGGAAATTTATTTCTTGTTCATACATGCCATTCACTCAATATTATTTTCTACAAAATAATAAACAATTACTGTATTGATAATTTTATGACATTCTACTCTCTCTTACTTCCAATGAAATACCTTGATTTTAACATTTCATTTGCTTTCATTCAACTACAATATCTAATAACATCCCAATATAAAATGCCAAATTAATGAAATTTCTTGTCATATAAATTTTTTTCTTATTTTGACTGAGGAAGATTAGAAGTATAATGAAAACCTTTTAGAATATTATAATATCTTCCATTCTTATTTGTTATACAGCCAACATATGCATTCTATCCATGGCTTTCAAATCTCAGAATATCATCATTCTGTAATTGATGGAAAGATTGAGACAAAGGTAGAGATACAATATGCCATATGAATACAGAATGATAAAACAAGGCACTTCACTTGCTTTATATCTACTTTAATGCTCCTATCCTGACCAAAGGAAAAAGAAATCAACCTTGATCACTTAATAGTTTTTATTAAGATACCAACATCACTTTCAACAACTTCAACTCTCTCAGCTGAGACTCCCGCACATTATAAAATATTCTACATATAAATCTCCTATGCACTTTCACAATCACGGCTCAGCTTCTTCTCCGGGAAACATGTCCTCTAAGTTATCGTCGTCATCATCATCATCTTCCATCTCCCCATCAGAAGTGAGGTTGGGAACTTTGCTCTCTCCTTCTTCTCCAGGTGTAATGGCAAGGTTTCGCTTTCTTCTGAGGGAGGCCTGAGCTAGTAGATAACTCAGCATGTACTCATTGTGTGTACAACTGTAATGATAAGCAAATGATAAAGATATAAAGATATGAATAATAAGATTCATTAAGACAAGACAACACAAGACAAGAAAAACAAAAGAAAGATGATAAAGATTGCATTGATTTTCATGATGTGAGAAAATATCACTATTAATAAAAAAGTAGGAAGGAGCTATTTACACAGCCTAATAACTCATAAATTATATATCATAATTTTAGCTCTTTACATGAAACAAAAATATATCAATGTCTTTGGTTCAGAATACAGCTAAGGCAGTATTTTAAACCCTAACAAAAGAATGCCAAAATCCTCATCCAACATACACTTTACTGAGGTTAGTGTGGTGATTCGAGAGGGACTTCTGCAAGGCATTCAGGGTGCTCATGATCTGTGGTGCACGGGTCTTGAGGACCTGGCCATGGCGCGTAACCAGTTCTGTGGCCCAGCGGGAGTAGAGACCAACATGCGGAGTTGTTTCAAGACTCTCAGCCACAAACTGCAGTAGGCTCTCAACATACAACTGCACCAGGTCATTTACTACTAATGTCACTGCAGGAAGGAGAGGATTTCAAATTAATGTATAACTATCATCACCATCATTTATTATCATTACTATCAATATTATCATTATCATTATTATTATCATCATTATTATGATCATTATCATTATTATCATCATTATTCTTATCATTAATATTATTATAAATATCATTATTATAATTATCATTATCATTATTCTTACTATCAAAATTATCATATCATTATCATTATTCTTACTATCAAAATTATCATATCATTATCATTATCATCAGTATTATTATTATCATCATTATCATGAGGAAGAGCAAAGAGCAGGAGGAGGAGGAGGAGGAATGAGAGGAAGAGGAGGAGGAGGAGGAATGAGAGGAGGAGGAGGAGGAGGAGGAATGAGAGGAGGAGGAGGAGGAGGAACGGGAGGAGAAGAAGGAGGAGGAGGAGGAGGAGGAGGAGGAGGAGGAGGAGGAGGAGGAGGAGGAGAATTAGAGAAGAGAAGAGGAGAGAAGAGGAAGAGGAAGAGGAAGAGGAAGGAAAAGGAGAAGGAGGAGAAGAGATGGAAAAGAAGGAAAATGAAAATTAAAAGAAGAAGAAGAGAAGTACAAGAAAACAAGAATACAATAGGTGAAAGGAAAAAGGATTTAAAAAAAAGTACTACTTACCACAGTTTAATGGGATGCTCTCCAGGACTTCTTGTTTTAGGGAATTGATGTTCAGTCTCAAGGCCATCATCAGCGCTGGAAAGAAGATTGATTGCCAAGAAATCAATAAAAAAACATGAATTTAATCTGAAAGCTAAATAATACTAATATCAATAATCAGAAAATGTACTTATAAGAAAAAAAATCATAATATAATGAAAGGACAAACAAAAACACACAATAAACTCAAATACAAATAGACACAAGAAAAAAAAAAGTTTATACATACATACATACATACATACATATATATATATATATATATATATATATATATATATATATATATATATATATATATATAATCCAACTAACCTGTGGAATAATCTTCCTCCTTCAGTTTATGCTTGACAGCAGAAGGTGTATTGGAAACATCAAGATTAAGAGGATCAAATAGCCAGTCAGTGTCAAGTGAATAGACAAGCAGGCCTTCACTCGTACACGCTGCCCAGCTGCGACCTTTTGAGAGGGAAATGATATGTAAGAATTTGTGAGCATTATTGTGTGGCAGAAGATCGATTGCTATGATAAAAGGGAAGGCAATAAAAAAAATAATAATAATAATAATATCTTTCCAAAAATTTAAGTAAATGGTAAACACGTGGAGCTATCTGTGTAGACGATATTCATAAATCAAAATCAAACCGAACATGGTATGTATGCACATGCCCTCTTAGCATTAATGAGTTATTAGTATTAGAAAAAAAAATGTTTCCAAAAGCTCAAGGAATTAGTTGATGTCAAGCAGGGCCTACTTATTGACTCCATGGTGCCTGAGCACCAGTGCAGCCATCTGTGAGCAACAAAAATCACAAAAACTGAAGTAGACAGCACATGAACCTGTTGCCAATGGGTTGAAGAACTATGTAAAAAAAAAAAAAAACTATATTAAAAAAAAAAAAAAAAATACACCGATACCCAAATTTCTTACCTGTTGGAGAAAAAGTCAAGGAAGTGACTCGAATCTCCGGCATGAAGTTCCTCTTGGACATGTCCCCCCTTCGCGCCCCAGGCAGCTTGAGGTCATCAGCCTGTCTGTGTCCACGGTGTTCAACCTCTGCCAGGTTGGTTCCATCTTTGGTTATCCTTTTGCGATTCAGTATATCCTAAAAGTGGGGAAGGAAATAAAGTTAGATAATGCACAAACATAAACGTGCACATGCATGAAGAGATAAATATGGAAAGGTATATGTTCACACATCACACATATCTTTTATCTATTTTTTAATGTATTTTTATTTTTCTTCTAAACAAGTGTTTATTATATAGAAACTTATCTACTACAAAATAATGTGATAAACAATTATCATTTACAAGAAAGATACATTTATAAATATTCAAATAATGATAATGAGATAAATCAGAGATAATGAGATAAAATTTTTAAATGAAATAAAAATAGTGAGACCCAGACCCAGTCAGCTTACACTCATGGCATCAAAACTCTTGTTCTTTGTCACTTGGAATTTCTTGATAAGAATTTCATCCTCAATGCTGTATATGCAAACATGCTTGCTCTGTCCTCCAGCAATCAAATATTTCCCGTCCGAAGAATAGCACAATGTAGTGAAGGCTCTGTTAACGAGAGATAAGTGTCGTAGTGATTACTGTGTGGCAAGAACAAACTACCCCTTCTATAAGAAAACAACGTTAAAACCAAAGAATTATATAATTTAATTTCACATGCACTGTTCCATCAACTCAATTATTATCTTAAAAAACTGTTATTACCTCTCTACTTACTTAGATTCTAGGTTCTTCTTCGCTGTGACTTTATCTTTAGCTGACCGCCCAGCACCAAGGTCAGACTGTCCAAGAATGTTCCCCTCTTGGCGGCCAGTAGCTGGATTCAACATTGTGATCTGTCCATCAAGCGTCGCAACAGCTACTTGCTTTCCATCTGGCCGGAACGCTACACAAAGTCCTGGAATGAAATACGAGAATAGTAGGCAGGTAAAAGTGTGTGCCTAGAGATAAAGCAGCACTGACAATGATTCCTATCACACTATTCATCCTAGTATACCTTACAACTTTATATCCATACGAGATACCACTTATAAAACTTTATATCCATATGAAATGCCACTTATAAAACTTGATCACCATAAAAGATTTTTTAACTTAACCCCCTGGATCTGGTTGCAATGATTACGTAAGTAGCCAGCATCCCAGGCATGCGGCGCATAGGCCGGGAGCACACAAACACCCATGAGCAGTGACAAGACTCTATGCCTCCCCTTTGAGAAGTTATTTTGTGTAAACTTTTTTAGCTTTATTGCCATTTGTCTTTTGATTTGCTTTATCTAGATGGTAATTACTTATTTTCCTTGTACAGACTCCATATCATCTTTCTATGTAGTAAATAGCTCAGTGCTATATGGAACATTTGGTTATTTGTGTCATATATCATTTTTTGTAATTTTCAATTTTACGTAATACAACCTGCGCCACCGGTCACAGCGGCTAGGAATACCCTGTGCAGCATGGAAATGGCGTCCTCCCTGGAGCCGGTGCTCTTCTAGTCACTGCTTACGCACGTTACATTCCACATTCATTTCTCGAAGAGAATAATGCTAAAGCTCCTTTCTAAGTGCCAAATGAGTCATATCACACTCCAAGAGGTTTGTCCACTCATGGTGAGTCTTCTCTGCCAGCCCTGCCTTCACTTATGACGCTTTATTCATGTCATCCGTATAGCTGTCCAAGTTTTTCCTTGACATGCTCACAACGTCATCGAGATCCAGGGGGTTAATGTATATGGACAGTAATCCTCTCCATCTTATTGGAATAATATGATTTCTACTGTACACATTTCCCAGCACTTCCTGTTAAGTATGCAAAACTTGCTTCCAACAATTATAGCCTGAAGAGTTGACACACACTCCTACTTTATATCCAACACCTACCATCAGCCGACATCATGATATTCTCCTTGACTGCTGTGTCATTGATGGCATCCCACACTTTCACTGTACCGTCCCAGGCTGTTGAAACCATCATTGTACTTCCTGGCTGCTTGGAGAACTGCACGCTAACAACAGGTCCTGTGTGGCCACCTAAAACCTGGTAGAAGAGGAGGGTGGTAGTGTGTGAAACAGTGAACTGTAATATGGCCAGAACGAGAAGACAATTATAAAAAACTGAACTTTAAAATAGGGTTGATTTGACTAAGAGGACTGGTGAAGAAGGTATGACTAAGAATTAATGTAAGATTAACCCACTAACGCCAGTATATTTTGAATCTGAGAATAACAGTTTCCATGACGGAATCGGAGCACATGCCCCAATGCAACATCACACTGGCAGGACGCCCGGCAATGTTTATTTTTCCGGGTGCCTCATATATGGGACACCCGTCATAAATAGGTTAATATTTCATAGCTATAATTATACAAAAATTATATTCCTAACAATCATTGAATAATCATACTGCCCAATAATTCACAGAGCTCTCTCCCAATCATGCCTTTCTTTCCTATGGACAAGTTTCATAATACACCCCACATACCTCCAACAACTTCCCCAACTTGAGTGACCACAAGTAAATATCATGTTTATCTTGGCCTCCTGCAGCAATGAGTTCTCCACTACTGTCAACAGTGACACACGTGAATTGTGTTGGACGTGGGGAAGTTAGGGTCTTGAAGTTTCTGTATCTAATCAGATCAAAGGCTCTTACAGTTCCTGTAATAACAACAAAAGATAGATTAAAAACATAGAAAACTAAAATAAAATAATTGCAATGATAATATTATTAACTTCTATTCATCTACAAACTTCAATCATTCCAAGCCAAGGACTGAAAATTCTTATACTTTTATCTGTCATTCCAACTGAATTTCATTTAACATTCATAATATATTAGAAGTTTTGTTATCCTTCATGTATATTAAAAAAAATAGCATAATATTGTATTTCGGCTTTTTGTAAAATAAATCCTCTTTTTCATCATTCCATAAACTCAACATAGCCCTATAGCAAATTCACCATGTTGACAATATAGCTTATATGTAGTAAGATGTTAGAATAATGAAATGAAACACAGCATTATTACACACAGCTGGCTTTCATAAAAACAAAAATAATACTGAATGACAACCTCTCATAAGATATTAACAAAATATCAATTGATAAATAGTTGCCTATATGAGTCAATAACAAAAAAATATCTATAAACTTGAGTACTGTACCATCCAGTGAAGATGAAATGACTGCTCTCCCACTCTGGGTAAACTCAAGTCCTGTGATGGGAGCTGTGTGTTCTGAGAAAGTGACGTAGCTGAACGAGGACTGGGTTGACCATAACTTGACCTATCAGAATAGATTATGGTTTAGCATTCTCTTTAAATGAGCTACTTAAGCATCAACTCAAAAAAAAATGTTAATCAGAAAAGTATTATAAACCAGTTAACTATGAGAGTGCCTAATTTGACTTCTGTAATGATGATCAGCTTCAGCATTATTAGTTTAAGAAAGATCATTTGTTGTTTTGTTCAGGAACATCTAGGGTAGCACGTGAGTCTGGTTTTAAAGTTAGGTATAACAGTGCTTGCTAAAAATCTAACAATCTACCCAAACATAAATAAATACATTCAATAAATAATAAGATCCAAATAGCAAGTTCTATAACTCCAGCATTTGGTACCCATACCATCTAGGAGCATAGATATCCCCAGTCAAGAATCACTGATCTAGAGGGTAACCCTGATCAATATCCTTATACAGGAGACACAATATCTAAAACAGAAGGTCTCTCTGGACCAACAATCCCTTCATACCATTAATCATAATACCATATGAGGTACCATTGTATTCAAGGGATTAATACTAATAAAATAGGTATGGTGCTGAGCATATCAATTAGTAAAAAAGCATGATAATAACAAAAATATATATATATAACATAAAGTGTAATATCATTATGTAAAAAACATTGATCATACCTTGCCATCCTCACCACCTGTTG
>NC_091573.1:7393847-7408847 GCF_042767895.1 Penaeus vannamei | reverse complement strand
TGAATTTTCTTGGGGCAATTTGAGATGAAAGAGGCCCACAACTGATCTAACAGCACTCATGTGAAAGTATACAGTCTGTTGTGGATATGAAGTTGAAAAACAGGCTAAGAAAATATCTTAAAAATACATAAAATTTATTATCAGTCAAAAGGATATGTATCAACATGAATTATGTGAATCACAATTACATAAAAACAATATGCACCATTTACCAAAATATGCAGGGTCACTATATACAATATATACTAAATTTTACAGTAATTACATATAGCAACACATGCAAATCTAAAACTAGGCTGAAGACTATAAAGACAGTGTGAGGGATTAACAATAATTAATTGTAAATACAGAAAAGTCATTTCAGTGCTTAAATTAATAAAGAATCAATTAATCATGCCATGTATGATTTACTATGTTTTGTGAAATTATGTTGATAGTTTCAAGCTTTGTTATGTATGATCTGTAACATAAACAGATATATTTTCAAAATAAATGTGTGTGTGTGTGTGTGTGTGTGTGTGTGTGTGTGTGTGTGTGTGTGTGTGTGTGTGTGTGTGTGTGTGTGTGTGTGTGTGTGTGTGTGTGTGTGTGTGTGTGTGTGTGTGTGTGTGTGTGTGTGTGTGTGTGTGTGTGTGTGTGTGTGTCCCAGTCAGTTATCACACATCAGGTAACAGATCCACCAGCCATTTCTTCATTAACTCAACTTCCCTTTTGCAAAGACTGTGATTCATGCCTGGAAAAGAATGGAAATCTCCCTTGACTCCTCTCTGTTGTAGCTGTGCAAAGGTACGCTCACCCCAAGCACAGGGAACAACTTTATCACTGTCTCCGTGGCACATGAACAAGGGGGGACGTTCTACCACTGGTACCGACTCCAGGACCTTATTGAGAGAGTAAGGCTTTAAAAGTATGATCAAACAAATGCCTTCATATGTTAAATGTTAATCAATGAATATAAGGAATGGATATTAGAAGAGTCACACATTTCATACTACAGAGCTGGGATAGGTAGTGAGATACCCATCATTCCTTTTATCTTATTTCTTATTCTAATGTCCTTTCCTATCTTTCTTATCCCTCTCCCATTTTCTATTTGTACATCATTCCCTGGTGATGTTTATTTTCCATTAACAATAATCCATAATCCATGCAAACAATAGATATCCTTATTTTCTTTATAGTGATATGTACAATAAGGTACTTTCCATCTTTAAATTACTATTTTTATCATTCATCCCCTCTATACATGCAAAGCTGAAATCACCTGAGCCCCTCTCATTAATCTAATCTTAAATAAACAAATAAGTAAGTAAATGAATATGTAAATAAATAATAAATAAATATAGAAAGAAAGATATAATAAATGGTAAAACAAAAATAAGAATAAAAAGAAGACAGGGATTTTGACAGTCTCTTCCCAATCAACAGTAACATAATAAATATACCAAATAGCCTCTGCAACAATCATACTCACTGGGATTCATAGATATTTAAACACTCACCTTATAAACATTGCTCCTCTCGTTAAGGAATGAAGAAAGAGCAACAATTCCTCCAACATCAGATCGGAAACAATAGCCCATTTGCAGAGCCATACTGGATCCCATTGAGAAGCCTCCTAAGAGTTGGTTGAATGGTAGAAAAAAATGTTTGATAAAATAAAAAATTATTAACTATACATATAAATTTCTATAAAAATAAATTACGGTAAAAATGTATTACTATATAATGAATTACTATAAAAATGTGTTACTGGAATATGAAGTACTATAGAAATGTATTACTGTAAAATGAATTATTATGAAAATTAATTACTATAATGAAATTTGCCTTCTAAAGTAATCATTTTGTTTAATAAGAATCATCTATAACTGAATTCCAAGGGTTGTATTCAATATCAAATGTATGGACGTACATTTTGGGTATTCATCTTTATATCAATATTTCCTTATCAATTCTTAAATTATGGCATCAATATTCCTTAATCTATATTTCCTCCAAGAAGAAAATAATTGTTGACCATACTTGGAGAGGAAATGCATTGTCCTACAGTAATCATACACAAACAAAAACCTACTATATAATGCATTTTGCCACTCAGAAATTAAAGCATGAGTTTATAATTATTTGAAAATAATCATATATAATAGTGCAATTGTTTTCTTATGCAAATTGTAACAGCCCGTTTCATTTAAACAGAAATATTTGCTTAATCATTTGCAAAGATTCAATGAAACAGTAATTGGAGAAACTAAGCAATAATTATACTACAAATAAGCATATACACCAGTCATAAAAACACAATATTTACTATTTACTAACTTCTACACTAATTCTCACAATAACCACAATAAACTGAAAGAATTTGTTGCAATTTTCTTTCACAAATTACTTCAACGAGTCCAGAAAACATTCACAAAGAAATATGAAAATACAAACCTACAACAATCCTCTTAATATCAATTCCCAAACTGACTTCCTTGTCTATCAGTTTATTGAGCTCTTCTGCCATGGGTTTGATGGTGGAGACATCCTCTGCAGCATTGATGTCCACTGCCTGCCTGTAAAATTGTGTCATCTGACATACGTATGTATCTACAAAGATATATAGATAGACAGATTGAGAGGGAGACAGAGAGACAAACAGATATTCATAAAATGTAAGGTTTGACAAGATATCAAGAAAAAAAAAAAAAAAAATTTAATTGACTGGCAATTTTCTTTAGCACAATGTTTTCATATTTAAAAAATCCTGTTAAAGTGACAGATGAAAACAAGGAAATAATGAACTAAGGATCAAATAATTAAGTGTAAGGTAGAGAAAACAAGGCTTAAATCCTATGACATAATCAAACAATTTATATACTCCTAAACATGTATAACAGCATATTTCTTCTTTATCATTCCCAGAGTACAAAATTGATTCTATTTCACTTAAATAAAAAAATCTAACCAAATGATGCAGAATTATCATACACTAATATGAAAAAGATTACAGAAGACCAATATACATGTAAAAATCTAATACTAGAAGTGAAACACAGGACCTTATACCTATCGAACCAGACACGCTGTAACAATCCATTGGATGGTGTATAGGGTCTTTCTGGAGATGTTGGGTATACAACCCGAATGTGAGGAAATGTGAGTTCCTGGCCGAAAACACTTTCCAAATCGTTCTTGGATAGTACGCCATTCCACCCTGTAAAAGCATAAGGCAGGATGATTGTTAGTATTTCATAATAGGTTGGGTACTTAAGTAAGCTTATTGCTCTGTCTCCCTCTGTCTGTCTATCTGTCTGTCTGTCTGTCTGTCTGTCTGTCTGTCTGTCTGTCTGTCAGTCTGTCTGTGTCTGCCAGTCAGTGTGTGTGTGTGTGTGTGTGTGTGTGTGTGTGTGTGTGTGTGTGTGTGTGTGTGTGTGTGTGTGTGTGTGTGTGTGTGTGTGTGTGTGTGTGTGTGTGTGTGTGTGTGTGTGTGTGTGTGTGTGTGTATGTATGTGTGAAAGGATCTATAAAACTAAGAATATTCTCTCCTATTAAACAAATCATAAACTATACTATAAAACCATGCTTCTGTTAACCTTATGATTAGCCATTTTTCCTATATATAGAGGTTAATTACTTTGATAATAATGTTAACTAAATATTGTAGAGATGCCACTATGAACTTTATTACAGTATAATCTGGTCTACACTGAAATAACCACAAGAAAAATAATAATTATATACTAAACATGAATATCAAATTCACACAATTTATACACATAATGATATTCACATACATTACCTCACACAGCAGCAATATGTTTGTCAGAATTCAAAGACAATACTGCCAAAATGAGAAAATATAAAGTATGCTTCATATGACAAATCAAAGGTCTCCAAAGTATGCATTTCATGAATTAATGATAAAAGTACCTTGATGTTAATTAAGTACCTTAATACCTGTTAAGTCAAGCAACAGTAGATGACAATACTTCACAATGTACTTATTACTTACCCGAGCCATGCATGAAAATAAGTGTAGCTGTGTGTCTCTGTCCCGTCTGAGGTACTACTGTGACTTCTGTGATATTATAAGACATAGCTAATTACTAGGATTAAATGACAGCAGTCATGGAATATTTCTATACACTTTCGGGGAGTTGTTATCCTTTACTTCTTAGTTATTAGCCTTCTTGCATGTTATCTATTTTAGTATATCGAAGTGTGGATGAAAATATACTATACAGCTTGGCAGGAAGTGCCCCGTGCGCCCTCGCTGCCGTGACCCTGAATGCGTCCCTGGGCATAAAACACGGTGGGTAACTCAATATATTTGAATTCAAATGCTACTGCCATTGGGACAGTTTTATAATACCTAAGTACGCATTTGTACTCGAACCTATTCATCATGATATCCAATGTGAAAGGAAATTTGCCAATGACTGTATGATGACTTTTTTTTATTAGTCATGGTGACGGGTCGTTAGGATCTCAATGTTGCTTCCTTGGTGGTTGTTGCTCCAGTGTAGTTATTATTACCTCTGCGAAGGAGGTTATGGTTTTGGTAACGTTGGTTAGTCTGTTGTTGATTGGTTAGCAAAATAACTCTCTAATTTATTAACAGATTTACATCATATTTTTACTAGATGTGTCTTAGCCCAACTTGAATGCCATTAAATTTTGATGATGATCATAATCATAATCCGGATCCTGGATATTTTTATTATTATTATTTTTAATGATTGCATCAATTGCGCGAACTATTATTTGCATTGCGAGATAAGGACAACTTTTTAAATTATTAAATTATTCTAAGTGAGTGTTTCTAGTACAAAATGTGACAATGTGGTGTTTATGCTCTAAGTTTGATAGCAAAAGCTTGTTATTCGATTCTTGCGGTCAATGTGGTAAAATTTGGGGCTGCAAGATCTCCATTTTTCGGGGGGGGGGGGGGGTATACCTGTTCATATCCAAGCTTACAGTGTGTACAGTGGTGAGTGTTACAATATTAACCTTTGACTTAATGAAATATCTTGTAAAACTCGAAAGCCCTGATGCGGTGGTAAAAAAAAAAAAAAAAAAAAAAAATCGCGAGGGCAGCGATTTTTACCTGCAAAGCGATGGTGTCAAGTCATCTGTGTCAAGGGTAAGTGAAATTCAGAACTTTATTTGTTTTTAGTTAGAACCTACTGTGCAGAACTTCTCAATCTTGGTGTCACGTTTTTTATCATCATTGTACCGTATACTTTCTTTAATGGCATGACAGTCGAGTCTTGCAAATATGAATGTGAATTGATTATAATATATCTTAGACAAATTTTATGCCCTCTACGAAACTAATCGTAGCAAGATCTGATATGAAATTATCTAGCTGATCGAGAAATCCCTTCTATCTTGCTTTCGCTGCTCGGGCATTTCCCTCCCCTGTTTTTTTTTTTTTTTTTTTAAAGGCGGGAAATGCCCTTCGCAACAATGGCGGATTTACACGAGGGCAAGGGGTGTGGGGAAGTTTTCCTCTCTGTTGGACTATCCTCAAAATGTAATTCTCTAAACTACTTTATTTGCATAAATCACAATCCACAGGAGACAAAAGATTGCTATAACTATAGCTTTCAGTTGCATTGCGTATCGCTCCATTATGTGATGATCCCCCACATTTCCAGGGTGTAAGTATCAGTATCTATACGTCATTAGTCGAGGCAAACCATGCCTCAGAAGGCCCACACCCCAGACTGTAATTGCGTGCCCTGTGATGAGTCTACAGTTTGATGCAATTTTAGGCTCCCTGTTGTCGCCCACCCTCCTATAGGCCAATGAAATCTGCAAAGGCATTCTGCATCCGCACCTTTTATAGTTGTGGTCAGCCAGTTCAGTTATTTAAAGCTCCTCTAGATCTGCAGTGTCTCTCGTGATTCCACATGGTGGATAATGCTTCCTCCAAGTTTGTACAAAGCGGGCATTTACCCTCTCGCTTTTGAAATGATATATTAGCAAATGTCTGGTGAGTCACTGTGCCTTTTCCCGGTGACCCTCTATTGTCGTCTAAAACGTCTTTTGTAGTCAGAATAAAGCAGTCTTTAATAATGGATGCTTGTAGTCGACCACTTGCCAGAAGCTGTTGTTTCAGTTTTTATAGGTTTTTACGACCAGCGTCTTTGGCGGGCCTCATGGTTGATCGACATTGGTTTCAATCAGTTGGCATTATTCTGAGATGTAGTTGCTCAGCACCAATGACTGACCAAAAATGTTGATACAAAGATAAAAGTACTCAGTCAGCGCCATAAGGACTTCTGACGCAGCTTGTGAGATTATCATCCCGCCTTGACCTTTATCCAGCGGCCGCAAGGCATTATCTTCCAACCATTATCTTATATACACATGCATCCAGAATCTAGCAACCCACGTGAGCGGTTCAATTATTATTAATGCTTAATTTTGACATGACACTTACGGTTTGGTTCTATGACCTCACTCAATCAGCATGAAACCGGATCCAAAGTGAAATTCTTCACGCAATACAACGACAAAACGAAGAGAACCTGAAAATTCTGTTTCAGGTTCTCTTCGTTTTGTCGTTGTATTGCGTGAAGAACTTCACTTTGGATCCGGTTTCATGCTGATTGGGTGAGGTATTGGAAACAAACCTTAAGTCATGCCAAATTAAGCATTAGTGATAATTGAACCGCTCACGCCTCTTGGCCGGAATATGTCGCACTGCTCGTGAGAGACATTTTATTTTGTATATTATTATTAATTTTCAATATTATGATTATTTCCATTATGATACTTTATGTGACAGACACTTTAGTGCTATAAGTATTATGGTTACTATGAGTCATGCAGAAGAATAGGCCAAAGTGTCGTCTGCCGCAAGGCACACGACACGTGGCACGGTGATTTAAGACTAAGGTTACACGTGGCGCATGTCACTCTGTTTTCAAAATGGTATCACCCGTGTATGATGATGATGTTACTGTTGTCCCAAGTCTTACGTAATCTTGTGACAATTGTCTGTCTGCCACTTTAAGGAATAAGGAAGGATTAAAGTGGGTGACTTTGGGTGATAATGTAAGGCAACTTTGTTCCAATACCCTGAAAATTCTTGAGGAATAGCATTTTGATAATTGTACCACTGAGAGTATTTTTATTGTTTTGAGGTGTTGTGTCATACAAACTCTTGTACTTTCCTATAATTTGCATAAATGTCAAGCTGAACCGTTCACTCTGGTAGAGGCATTGCTGTGCACGAGAGAAGGCAAACGTCACACAACGTCCTGCAAGACCGTACATGAGTACACTGTCATTTGAAGCCTTGCTCACTGGGCGAACGAAGCTTTTTCGTCAAATATGTTTGGCGGATTCTTTCTAGACACTTCAAAACTAATCCATGTATGCCATACCTCTGCAAGTTTTATTTTTTATACCATATTTTGTATGCTAACTTGCCTAATAAGGTTGGATGTAAAAGCTGAAAACAATGTTGGTGTGGCACGGAAATGCTGTGTCATGCCACTCTTGTGTGAAAGGTTTCATATGTTTCCATATGTTAATTTCCAGGTAGTGTGCCACGTGCCATGCCACATGCGAAGTGTTTCTGACCAAGGTGGCTCGTTGAACATGGCAAATGCCAGGTAGTATGTGGCAAATGACATGTGACACGGTGATTTCAGACCAAGGTTATACATGGGTGTCAGTCTGTTTATAAGACCATATCATCGGAAGTTGACGAAGTTATTGCTGTCCTAAATCCTAAGTAATCTTGTGACAAGTATCTATCTGTCACTTAGAGGAAGAAAGTGGATGACTTCGGGGGATAATGTGAGGCTAACGTTCCAATTTCCAGAAAATGATTGTGAGTGAAATTATTTTGATAATTCTTCCACTAAGAGCATATTTATTGTACCGAAGTGATGTATCATACAAATATTTGTCATTGCCCTCTCATTTGAAGCCTCGCTCACTTGACGAGTGAAGCCGTTTTGTCAAATGTGTTTGGCAAAATCTTTCTAGACACTTTAAAAATTATTCTGTATGCCATCCCACTTAAAGGTTTTATTTATATGTGATTTTATTTTTTTCATGCTAGCTCGGCAAATGATATAGGTCTGGATATGAAAGTTCCACTAAAGTCTGACAATACTGATGAGGCATGTGGGTTGCACATGGCAAATGCTACATGCCATACCACATCTTTGTGCAAGATTTCATGTTTCCATGCATTCATTTTCAAGTGGCATGCCACTTGCCACCTTGGTGTGAAAGTGGACAAAGGGACACGACTATATGTCCCAACTGGGCTGAAAGGCATCTAGTCAGGAGGCTAACATAGCCTGCCAGGGCAGAGGCAACTCTCAGGCAGTTTTTCGAAAAAAGGCTAAACTTCATACCTACTCCCCAGGCACCTATGCTGGGGACTGAAGGTAAAGAATGGGCTCTACCCCTCCCTCCCTCTTTAAGGCACTTTCACACTAAGGTAGCACGGCATGTGGCACACCACTTGGAAATGAACTTATGGAAACATGAAATCTTTCACACACAAGTGGCATGGCACATAGCATTTGTCATGTGCAACCTGCATGCCACACCAAGAATAGACTAATGCTTTTACTTTGCTCTTTTACATCCAAACCTATTATTAGCCAAGATAACATAAAAAAATAAAATCACATAAAATACTGTATAGAAATTAAAACTTTCAGAGGTATGGCATAAAGAGAGTAGGTTTGAAGCATCTAGAAAGATTCTGCCAAACACATCTGACTCAAGGCTTTGCTTGCCCAGTAAGTGAATCTTCGGAGACAACAATCATGAACAATCTTGCAGGAGGAAACGATGTAATAGGTTGCCTTCTCTTGTGCACAGTTATGCCTCTTCTAGAGAGTGAACCAATCAACATACCATTTATACAAATTGTTGGGAAATATTTTTTTTTTTTTATAAAACAATATCACCTCAGTACAATAATAATAATCTCATTGGTAGAATTATCATAATAGTTTTCCTCAAAAGTATTTTCAGGGTACTGGAATAAGTTTGCCTCACAATTTCTCCAAAGCCATCCACTTTATTCCTCCAAGTGACAGAGAGATAATTGTTATAAGCTTATTTAGCAACAATATCGTCAACCTCTGATGATGTCATCTTGTGAACCGAGTGACACACACCATGTGTAACCTTGGTCTGAAATCACATGCCACATGTCATTTGCCACTTACCACCTGTCACTTACCACATGCGATATGCCACCTTTGTGTGAAAGTGGCCTTAGTGAGGATGCAACTTCCAAACATTCTCCCTTCCCACCAGACACCAGTGTTCTCAAAGACCCACATGCAGAAGAGGTCCAAGAGCACCACAGAGTCCTACCCAAGAGTGGTAAACCATCTCCTGCACAAGGAGGATGTGCCACTCCTGGTAACAGCTGTAGTCACAGCAGTAGCAATAGTGGAGGAAAGGGAGGAGGCAGAGAACATAGTCAGGGACATTTTGATGGCATACATACAGAAAGATAAATAGATTACTTGGTTGATAGATATATAGATATTGTTTTTTAAAGAGGAGGCTGAGCTCACACAGGTAGTGTCATCCGAAGCATGAACACAGTTCACAAAACAGCCACCAATCTGAGCACAGGCACCATTGTTGCCTCTGTGGTTTTCTTCCTGAATATATATATATGTATATATATATATATATATATATATATATATATATATATATATATATATATATATATAATACATACATACATACATACACACACACACATATGTATAAATGTGTGTATATATGTACAAATGTGTGTTCACACACACGCACACACGCACGCACGCACGCACGCACACACACACACACACACACACACACACACACACACACACACACACGCACGCACGCACACACACGCACACACACACACACACATACACACACACACACACACATACACACACACACACACACACACACACACACGCACATACATATTTATACAAATGTATACATACATATATATATATATATATATATATATATATATAGATATATATATATATATATATACACACAAATGTGTGCATACATAGAGAGAGAGAGAGAGAGAGAGAGAGAGAGAGAGAGAGAGAGAGAGAGAGAGAGAGAGAGAGAGAGAGAGAGAGAGAGAGAGAGAGAGAGAGAGAGAGAGAGAGAGAGAGAGAGAGAGAGAGAGAGAGAGAGAGAGAGAGAGAGAATGAATTTATAGATATTTTTTTTTTCCTTTTTTTTTTTTTTTTCTTTAAATGTGTAATGTAAAGCGAATGTGTTAATGTCAAGGAATTAACAGTTCTTAAACTTGTAAATGTAGCATGGCAGTCTATGTTTTGAGTAGTGTGGCAATGATTTTCTGATTGTAATTTGTTTCAAAAGGTAAATTGTAAGCAAATAACTATTTTTGTATAATTTATATAAATATACACATACTTTCTAAATTTGAAACTTGCATCACTTTTAACCTCTTGTAAATGTTCAAAACATTCCAACATAATTTTGTATACACTTCATAAACTAATAAAAATATAAAATTTGTTCTAAATGCTATCCACAGACCCCATATACAGGCTAGTTATCAATCTTTAAAAAAATGAATGATGTAATTCTACTTTATCAATAAATAATACAATTAAATGCAATACAAATTTTATAATCTATACTTCTGGCAAGATTTGTAAGAGCCAGTGATGGAGCATCTCGAGTTCCTTCTTGCACAGTGTATGGAACATCCGAGGGAAAGTATGGAATTCTCCTTTGATTTGTAATTCTCGCAGATCCCTAAAGGTCTCATCACCCCATTCATAAGGAACAACATCATCTCTCTCTCCGTGGCACATGAAAAGCGGTGGGTAATTTGTATCTTGTGATGTCTTCAAAGCCTAGAGGAAAGAGAAGGGATGCAAGTAATAACATATTCACAATTTAATTGAAAGACATACAGAAAGATAGGTAAATTACTTGTTTGACAGATATACTGATGTGTTTTTTTTTCATTCACTGTCCATCTTTCTTTTTTTTTTTAACAATGTTTTAGAAACAAAAAAAATCAGGTGTATATCAACTTCCATACATCAAACATCCAGTTGAATTTTGGACAAATAACATAATTATAATTTCATATTTAATCCCTGATTTAGACAATATGAAAAAGAATCAGAACTTTTAGTTCAGAAAAATAAAAAAATAAAAATAAGATCATGTACTAACCTCATATACTTTGGATCCACGATTCAGAAATGATGAAAGTGAAAATATACCTCCAACTTCAGGACGGAAACGATACCCCATCTGTAGGGCCATGCTCCCTCCCATAGAGAAACCCCCTGCAAAGTACAAAACATAGGATATATCATTAGGTGACTATATAATTCATTTCTATTTTAGCCTACAAAGTATCACTAATGTTTAAACTATCAATCAATTGATCAACTTATGGGAATACAACCAAGGTGGGTGCATGACAGCATCCACCCTCCATTTCCAGCCAGCAAGATGCTAAACCAAAGCTCATCTCTGCCTTCTCATAGATTTGTTCACTATGCCCAAGCTACAACTTCCCTTGTGATCTGAAGGGCCTCCACCACCTAGTTTTCTCTAAGGGGACAACCTAAAGTGTGGGATAGTAGAGTCGAGTGTCCATATAGACTGATTTAGCTGTTCTAGATCATGGAAGTAACATGAAAGACCAGTCTTACAGCTCAGTCCAACAAGTCCTGCAAATTGTACCAGATGACCCAAAGCAAGCAGGAGTAAATCTAGATTTGGTCCAGTCTCTGGTACCTTAGTAGGTGATCTGATACATCACTAATGGACCTTTGAGCTACATCAAGCATTTCACACTTGAGGGTGTCTCATGGTGCTACAGGGTACATCTGGTTGTCAATTAAGATAGCTATGGCACACCCTCAAGTACAATCATCTTCCCTCAGTGAAATATCTTAGGGTGGTCACTAGATGGAATGGGAGTTTTGAAGTGTACTTGGTGTGAGGCCACAAGTAATGTAGGAGTGATATGGAAAACTGCACTCTGGTAAACTCTGAGGTTTTGAGTGATCCTCTCAATAAGTGCTTACCTTTTTTTTGGGGGAGGGAGGTGGATGTGCATGAGAGAGAGAGAGAGAGAGAGGGAGAGGGAGAGGGAGAGGGAGAGGGAGAGGGAGAGGGAGAGAGAGAGAGAGAGAGAGAGAGAGAGAGAGAGAGAGAGAGTGAGTGAGTGAGTGAGTGAGTGAGTGAGTGAGTGAGTGAGTGAGTGAGTGAGTGAGTGAGTGAGTGAGTGAGTGAGTAGTAATTAACTATAGAATTTTTAAAATATACCAAAATGAACATCAAAAGGAGAATTTACATAGAGTACCAACTAATACTAAATTATATGTATTTTTTTCAGTTATCAGCATATGTAATTCTCTTTGATCAAAAAACTGAAATATAGAACGTGCCTAATACTATTCGTTTAATGTCGATTCCAAGTCTGACTTCTTGATCAATCAGCCTGTTGATTTCTTCTGCCATGGGTTCAACCGTTGACAGGTCTTCTGGTGCACTGATTTCCACATCATGTCTGAAAGAAACAAGTCATTTTAACTTCTTTGTAAATAATGTAAATCTCATCCGCTATTCATCATGCTTATCCAGCGCAAAAGTTGTTTATACTTCTGATCTATCTCACCACTAAGTGTATAACTTTAGATAATGAATATATCTGATACAATCAATTAAAATCAGTACATTACACTTGAAAGGGGATTCCAGTACCTTGATTAATGACAATACCCAGTATTCACCCTTTAAGGCCTACTTATTCACTTACAGACTAAATTAATAAAGCTATAAGTATAACAAGCAAAAGATTTATCTATATCTTAGCAAGATATTCTGTAGTATATCAAGCTCCTATATCAGAATAAATACCTGTTAAACCACACATGCTGTTGCATTCCAAAGGATGGTGTATAGGAGCGTTCTGGAGCCGTGGGATACAGAATACGAATGTGGGGGAAAGAGAAGTTCCTCCCAAACAATATCTTCATGCTTTCTTTGACCATCGACCCTGTTCCTCCTATTCAGCAAGTGAAACAAAATGGAAGATACTGTTATGAATAAAAATTGCCATGAGTGTCATCAAAAATACTATTTTGTACAATGTTTAAGCCCATCTTATTAAACTTCCTTTTCCCTTAAGCTATAACTCCAAAGCAAATTCCATGTTTCAGAGCTACTGCAGGTGTCTTCTAAATATTTACCATATATATATATATATATATATATATATATATATATATATATATATATATATATATATATATATATATATATATATATATATATATATATATATAAATAAAATTTGTGTATGCATGTGTGTCTACATAGACAGATAGATAAATAAATGAATGGATAGTTTGATAGACAGGTACATAGAAGTATCAGCTGCATTTTCTAGATACTGATATAATATTGGTTAGATTTCATTAGACATGTAATATAAATAACAACATTCTGAAAAACAATTATTAAGCTTATTTATGCTACAAAATAACTAATATTGCTGGACAATAGTACCTTTAAATATTGATAGTATAAAAGTTCTTACAGCCTTTTTAATAGCTCTTTCTAAGATATATATTTATATTTCTCTCAAACTCATAACAAAAAAAATAAAACTCACCTGATCCATGCATAAATATCACAGATGCTGTATGTTTTGCATTTGTCTGAGCAACAACAGACAAGTGTGCGAGCTGGCTGGACATCCTTAATTCTCTGTGCCTCAATCCTCTGTATCAATGATAAATTTCCATATGAATAGAGGAATAAAACCTGGATTTACAATTATCCTACATACATTTCACCTTATCAAGTGCCAAGGTTACCAGTTCTTATTCAAGTTCAAGATTACCAGATCTTATTCAAGTTCTATTCCTAACTGGAAAGTGTTGTGCTTTTCAAAAAAAATCTCTAGTGTAGTGGTGAGCACTATCGGTAGTTGAAATTTATACAGTTTGTGGTTTAATAATATGTAGTAGAGCAGTTATGAAGAGCTCAAAAGTCTGAATTTAGAGCACAAATATGTTATGTGGATGTTCCTCTAAATTAGTTGATTTAAAATCATTCGACATTTTTAATATACATAACTCATCCATGTGTTCACAAAAATACCAGAAAATATTGTCAAAGCTGACATTCTTAAGACTAGATTTGTATTCATTTTTTCTTGCCTTGTATCACTAATATAATATGTTGGAGCATATCATGCAATCTCATAAATCTGATCCCCACCTCAAACTACTCATGTTTTTCAATATACGTCCTTCCTGGCAATGCAAACCCATAAAACTAATTTAGTATCTGTACAAAAAAATATTTTAGGATCAATGCTTCAAAAAAACAAAAATTGTCAATAAAGATATCTAATGTAATAAAGACACGTCATATGCCACATTACATCTCAACCCGCCAACCAAGATTTACTTTATCAGCCTGTTATATTGGACCAGAAAGTGCTGTGCATGTTTGCTAACTTCAGCTAGATCATAGAAGACAAAAGAGCCATTCCATTAGCCATTAGTTATAATAAATACTTTTTTTCTGTAATTTGTAAATGAAACAATTCTAAAAACCAAAACAGACTAATCTACAGTTATATACTGACAACAGTGAAGTACAGTGGGTATACATTGTGGTTGCATCTTTTTCCAAAATTTCTTCGTTCACTCTCCTGGGACGTCTATATGCTGTAATACCTTTTTTGTGATTTCATATATGCATTGGGAAATATCCGGGTACTAAGCTCTAGGACGAATATTTTCAGGCTGGACAATCATTGTATATATCACGAACAGATGATCATCCAGTGCCCAATATTTTTATATGACAACATAACCTTTCACGTTACTCCTTTAAGATTGCAGCTTGTTAGAAAACTAGAGTAGATACAGGCTCTATATACAACAATACAATCAATACTAGCCAAGTAAAAGTACAACCTAC
>NC_091573.1:7378847-7381347 GCF_042767895.1 Penaeus vannamei | reverse complement strand
GACAAAAGATGGAGAAAAAAAGGAGAAAAATTATGGGATAAGACAAAAAAGGAAGAGGAAGAAAGAAAAGAAAACTGAGGAAAACAAAGCGGAAAAGAAAAAAGGAGAAACGAATAAAGAGGAAATACAAAAAAGAAAGAGGGCAATATAAATTTCAAAAATTAAGACAGAAAGAAGGAAAAGATAGAAAAAGAGACAAAAGAATGAGAATTTTAGAAATGCATGTAAATGATTTATGTATGGTGCCTAGCTAAAAACAGGGCGGGGGAGGGATGGGGGGCGGGGGTCACTATGAGATCGCAGCCTTGGTAGACATACCGTAAAAGCTGTCTTCGCATTTCTTCATTTCTTAGCGTTACTGGATCTGCCCTTTGTTTCTCTCTTTCTTTATCTGATTCTCTTTGGTTCTCAATTTCTCTCTGAATCTCTTTTTCTTCTTCTGTTCCCCTTTGACTCTCTCTTTCTGCTTCTACTCTTTCTATATGAATCTGTCTTTGGTTTTCTCCTGATTTTTGGTCATCTTGTTCTTCTCTCCTTCGTTTTTCTCTTTTCTCTCTCTCTTCTTCTTCTTCTTCTCTTTGTCGTTTTTCTCTTCTCTCTCTCTCATCTCTCTGCCTTCTTTCTTCTGCCTTTGCCTCTTCTCTTCTTTGCATTTCTGTTAATTCTCTTTCTATTTCTTCCATGTCCAACATCCTTTCTTCTTCTTTGTCTTCTTCCTCTTCTCTCTCACCATCCTCTTCATCACTGTCTTCTGTAAGAGTAATTTCATAACCTACATTCCTCAAAGAAGATGGCAGATCAGAAGCAGAAGACAAAGAAGAAACCGGTAATGAGGAGGACGTCGAATAGCAATCATTCTCTTCTTGATCTTTTTCCTCTATCTCCTCCTCCTCCTCTTCTTCCTTCTCATCCAATTCCTCCTCTTCTTCTTCCTTATCAGCATTCAGCGTCTCCACAATCCTTTGCAGTTCATCATGAGCACGAGGGAGAGCTAAGTGTTCAAGCAAACCTCTCACTATAGGGTCGTCCCACGAGAGGTGCTCAACATGAACCAGAAACCTGAGGAGTGAATTGACACACATAAGACTATGCTGGTGGTATTACTGAACCAAGTGTTGCAATACATATAGATATGAATGAATAAATAAATATATATTCACAGACCCAGGTAAAAATATGAAAGCTTAATGATGTCTTAGTTTATCATGTAATGGGACCTTCAACATTTTTCAATTGGACTAAAGAACAAAAATAACAGCAACAATAAAATTTACTGTAAAAACATCAATGCAGAGCAAGAGAAGTAAAAATAGATATATAAGGAGAAAATAATTCATAAGAATAAGACGTAAAAGAAAAGGAGGAAGAGAAGGGGAAGTAAATGAAGAGAATTAACAAAGGAATAAGAATCTGAGGAAGAGATGAAAATAAAATTCATGTCAATAAAAAAATTATACAAAATAATATATAATACTAATACTAACAATATAAAAAATAACAATACATTTTCTCACCTTACGGCTTCTCTGAGACAGTGCCTATATCCAGCCTGAACAGTTGGATCCGTCTCATCATAGAGGATGTCATCGTTGGCATTGTGGGTATCATTGCTGGAGAGATTACGGTTATCATGGATGTGGGCTGGCCTCTCAGTTGTGATGCGATGAGTACTGCTGTGGATATCACCATATACATTCCCCCGATTATTACGGGAGGATATCCCATTGATATTATTACCATGGGCATTTCTGTGGGCATTCTCAGGCAATGGCCATGTCCACCCTTCTTCGGGAGGGGGGGTTAGAGGCCCAGGAGGGAGCATGGTCGTGTGGGGGGAGGAGGGACGGTGACTAGAAGGGCCTAATGGAACAGGCATTCTGAAATGACAATAACAATTGATAATAGTAACTGATATTGAGAAATAAGAACATTAGATCAACAAAAATGAAGTTAATAATAAAGCTAATGAAAGCTAACTCTAGTAATGGCATTCGTAATATCTAAACATCAATATTCTGGATGACTGATAATGAAAATGATACTTATCAATAATGATAATTGGTACTAAGAAACATAAATAACTGATAATTAGATAAAATATAACAGACTAATGACAGGACGAGGAAAACATAATAATAACTATAAAGCAAAAAGGTTGAGGAAAAGTAGGGATATGAATACTAACAACACCAACATCATTAATAATATTAATAGTAATAATAATAATAATAATAATAATAATAATAATAATAACAATATAAAAAATAAAAGCTGATAATAATTAAAAAATAATAATAATAACAAAAATAATAACAACAACAATAACAATAATAATAATAATAATAATAATAATAACAGCAATAACATTAATAATAAGAAGAAAAATAACATTTACAACAACAATAATAATAATAATAAAAATATTGAATAAATAAATAATGATAAAGAAGAAATGAATACAGTAATAACAGTAGTTATAGTAACAATCAAAATAATAGTA
>NC_091573.1:7363847-7373847 GCF_042767895.1 Penaeus vannamei | reverse complement strand
GGTGTCATGGGGTGGGGGTGGAAGGTAACTTGGACATTAAACCACAAAGCTTTCCGTTGAGACCACAAAAAAGATGTATAGTTATTTATGATACATTTTCGGTTTTTTCCAAACCTTTATACAAAATTACACCCATCCACACATACCCTAGTATATATGATATGTATAATATATGTGTGTGTTGCATGCATGTATAATACACGCACACATTCATATATATATATATATATATATATATATATATATATATATATATGTATAAGTATATACATGTATGTATGTATATGTGTGTGTGCGTATATATATAAATATATATATACTCCAAAAGCTTAAAAATGCAAGGAAAAGTTTAGTCAAAAAAGGAATACAAAGGATCTACTATATTTCCTTGTTAGCCTGTCGTTAGTAGTCTTTACGTATTTCATCTCCGACACGTTAGATTCTAACCCACACAGAGAACAAACAGGCTTCCTCAACAACAAACCATACCCACACACTTACTCGAATGAGTGAGAAAAAGTAATATTACGAGCATTTGCGCATGGCATTTATCAACTACTAAAAGGCATTCACATCTGTACGAAGAGCAGTGCAATATTAGAATCCATTTGCAAACAAGCTGTAGAGGAGATCTGGTATAGAATACTAAATGATATATACGTAGAACAGCGACCATCAAGCCCAGTGCAAGGAACTGACGAAATCCTAATTCAAAAAGGTGCTAGGCCTAAGGGTGACACCAAAACAGTTAGTTATTGGTTTGAGGAAGCGTAGGACACAAGGGATGTGTATTTAAGCAATCTAAACTTACCAACCTATGTTCTTCTTTACACCAAGACAACAAATGAACCACAGCAATGGATAAACAAACTGAACAAGAAAGTGTGGAAGTTGAACTTTAGATGAACAAGAAAGAGACGAAAGTCTAGTTTGAGCGAATAGAAGTACATCGTGAAGCGCTAGAAGTACTTACCGAGTATACAGTACCCAGGACAGCTCATACTGACAAGCACCCGTGAAGCTGAAAGAAACGAGTGTTGGGACAAGTTCTATATAAGTACCGAATAAGGACAATATAAGTATTGAATAAGGTCTATGTAGGTGCTGAAAAAGGTCTATATAAGTAATGAATAAGGTCTATATAAGTAATGAACAAGGTCTATATAAGTAGTCTAAGGTCTATAGAAGTACAGAATAAGGTCTATATAAGTAGTAAACAAGATTTATATAAGTACTGAACAAGTATTAAACAAGGTCTATATAAGCACTGTTCTTATATAGACCTGCAAAGATAAGTTTTCGACCAGCTTGTGCTCTCCATCATGGCTTTTAGGTTGTAAACGTGGAATACGACCAAATTTCTTGAGTGAAAAAAAATCTAGAGATGCTGGTTATGAAGCTAGGGGATAGTGTGAAAACAACGTGAATTAGAGAGCAAAGCAAAGTGAAAAATATACTTAGGATTATTAAAACCCTTTAATCGTACTAATTGTCTCCTGAATTTTTTTTTTTTCTGACAAAAGTTTGACGTTTGCTCATCATATTTTCTTCAACTGGCGATTCGATAATACACAGTGCAACCAAATGCCTTTATAAACCAGCCAGTTAGCCTCTCAGTGCCCGCTTAACCGTTACGGTGACACCATGTCCTTTGACCTCCGCAACGAACACGGTTACTGACAGTGAGCAAAATAAGGAAAATGAAATCGATAGTGACACTACTGTATGAAATGGTTGAAAGTTAAATTGACGATGGGGATAAAATTAACAGACTGGAGAATAGATGACAAACTGAGACCGAGGGCTAGAGTAGTGACATGATGGCGCAAAGGAATATTGAAATTCAGGAGCTAGATTTGCAAAGTGACAGGAAAAGAAAGAAAGAAAAAAAAAACTAAGCCCTGCTTGGAACGATATCAGCCAAGCGCCTGTGAAACACCACTGGGGACTCGTTGGGAAATTATTATCATCCAATTTGCACTGCTTGTTCATATTGCACCATCGGAACGGCTTCAGTATCTAACTCTGATGGAAAAAAAAATATATACATATATATATATATATATATATATATATATATATATATATATATATATATATTCCTTCAAAAATAACATAATTGCTGAGATACTTTCACACCTACAAATCGGTGAGAGCCTCGGCCCACAGAATAGCCAGACAAGCAAAATGAAACTTGTTGAAAATCTCTCTAAAGTTCAGAGCAACAACCATCCTTTGTCCAAGTCATAATATAATTCAGGCCAGTCACCTTTTAATACCTATCTAAAATGTGATAATGCTTTGTCAGTACTCCACTATCATTCTTCATCAGTATCACGCCATCCACACAAATGGGGCATCTGTGGCCAAAACAAATGCCTAATTAATTTGCTAGGAATAAAAGCAATCATAACCCTTCAATAGATCAAACTCTTCCATTGTTTTGAGGTCCCACTCAACTTCGTCATTTCCGTTCATTCCTTTACATTCTCTGTCTCTCTCTCTCTCTCTCTCTCTGTCTCTGTCTCTCTCTCTCTCTCTCTCTCTCTCTCTCTCTCTCTCTCTCTGTCTCTCTCTCTCTCTCTCTCTCTCTCTCTCTCTCTCTCTCTCTCTCTCTCTCTCTCTCTCTCTCTCTCTCTCTCTCTCCTCTCTCCTCTCTCCTCTCTCCTCTCTCCTCTCTCTCAATCTCTCCTCTCTCTCAATCTCTCCTCTCTCTCAATCTCTCCTCTCTCTCAATCTCTCCTCTCTCTCAATCTCTCCTCTCTCTCAATCTCTCCTCTCTCTCAATCTCTCCTCTCTCTCAATCTCTCCTCTCTCTCAATCTCTCCTCTCTCTCAATCTCTCCTCTCTCTCAATCTCTCCTCTCTCTCAATCTCTCCTCTCTCTCAATCTCTCCTCTCTCTCAATCTCTCCTCTCTCTCAATCTCTCCTCTCTCTCAATCTCTCCTCTCTCTCAATCTCTCCTCTCTCTCAATCTCTCCCTCCCTCTATCTCTCACTCCCTCTCCCTCTCCCCTTCATTATATCCGAAGACAGGAGCACCCTCCCTGGTCACAATGTCTGTAACAAAATGCGGTGATAATCTACCCCCTTGTGAAGGTCAATCAACCCATGCCAAGTAACCATAGACGAGAACAATCCCATAGCCACGAGACCCATACTTGGCCAGACTTTATCCCGCCAACAGAGTTAATGTGGTCTAACATAAATTTCTTTGGGAAAAAGAGAATACACAACTTGATGACCGTACGATATCGAATCGAAGCACCACACCTTTACAATTAGTGATATTCTCTTCATTTTCATGATTATTACTAGTGTATGAATCTTAATAGTAGTAGTATCAGCTGGTGCCATTATTATCATTACTGTATTTTCACTATTTATCATTATCCTTAATAATGCTATTAGCTGTATTATTTTGACTATTATTATCATTATCATCGTCATCATCATTACCATCACCATCGTTATTAGGACTATTCCCATTATTACTGTGGTTATTACGAATATCACTTTATCATTAGCGCCATTATTATTATTACTAATAGTACTATTTTCTTTATCATTACTATTATTGTTATCACCATTACTACTACTGCTACTCTTATCATCGTCGTTACCACTGTCATTATTGCTTACATGATTATTATTGTCATTTCTGTTATCATTTTAATAATCATCACTAATCATGATTACCATCATTAGTTTTATCACAATTACCATTATTACGTGTATTATTATTATTACAATCATTACTATTGTCATCATTATTATTGTTGCTATTATTACTAATATTATCATTACTATTATTATTAACATAGTCATCATTGTTATTGTTATCATTATTATTTTTAATATCATTATTATTATCATAATCATCATAATTTCATAATTACAGTTATAATCATCATCATCATCATCAGTGACACGTGCTGTGTTTGACTCCGCCCACTGGGTGTCATATTCTCGGCCGTGGGCAGTGGGTCGTGGCCGAGGGGGTGACGGGGTCGGGTACGCGGAAGTGACAGGAAGGGAAAAGGCGGATGTCGCTACAGCTGACCTCAGGTCAAAGGAACGTGCTCACAAGAAGGGATAGCCTATACAGAATCTTAATTTCTTCCAAAACCCTTGATAAACAAAGTCTAAAGTCAGTGTGTAGTTAGATTTTGCTTAGTAGATCCTAGGCAATAAGAACGTAGAATAATGTTCATGCTATGTTAATAATTTCCAGCTTGTAAAGGACCAGATTATGTTTCCAGGCACCATGCTGATCTCAGGTTACCGCCATGATACAAAGCACGAAATTTACAAGTGACACCATCTCCACCCAGCCACCTGGAGCGTTATCTAGGTACCCAGTCAGCTGATAGAGAGGCTGGCTAATAGACAAACATACTTGGTGGTAAATTCAACAAGACCATGAGCCTGTGTATTGAATGCCGTAGCAAAACGCGCGCCCATACTCAGTTCTTGATAGATACCACGGAAGGGTTAATCATTTCATTCTTGGCCACCATTAACTTTAAGTTTTAACAGAGGACTAATTTATTATAAAGTTATCGAAGACGTTCAATACAAGTCTCATCCTCCGTATTGGGAAGTGGCATGTGCTGCACAAATCGCTAATTAGCGAATCACAAAAACGCAATTCCAACTAAAACTATACACATTCACCATGTCTTTGGCATGCACAGTTCGACGAGTAGGTAGTAAATGTTAACTAGTGCACTTCTTTTCCTGGTAGATTTTGCAAATAAATAACCTCAACCATCGCGTTTGGCTCGTGTATGAGCTTTTGTTTGCTTCACACCCTTTATAACACAGCAGCAACAGTCTTGTGCCACAGAGCTACCCTGTCGCCCGGAGTCTCTTGTCTCACCTGACATTGTTGCTTCAAAGTTTGGAAAGTAAAATATATAGAGTAAAAATGTATTTGCAGATCTTTTTGCACTTCTTTGTGCTTTGCCTGCACCTTCACTAATTGCCGCCCTTCGCTTCGGCAAGTTCGGTGGGGAAGTGCCCTCTACATCACTCGATCTCTCTGGGGTCCTGGAGAACGTAACCAGGCTTCTACACAGGGCGGAAAACCCATCCTCTCTAAGCTATTGCTGGTTGGTTAACAATAGTTAAGGGTTCCTGGTCCCTCCAGGACAACGGGCAAGGGCCCAGGGATTGATCCGATACTCCGGCTACCCCTGCTACACCTCAAGGAGGGGAGCGACCTATGACCGATCTTCGACCAATTCGACTTATAACAAAATAACCCCTACTAATGACAGACCCAGATCTTTCAAAATCCCTCCAGAGAATGCAAGGTTCGTGCATATTAAATGCGTGAATGGAAACCAATCGCTTTTGAACGTGAATTCCTTTTGAAGGATGGTGGACGGCGATTATGATTTTGTCCGGAAACTGCGAGATGTAGGCCTTGTTGAAGTACAATGCAACTCCCAGATTAAGGATTTACTTAAACTGACCCAAATTCATGATCTCCGAGTTAAAGTTAATATTCTTATCGGCCCAAACACCTGTAAGGGAGTAATCTTTCTTTGAGGACGATGGAAGAAAGTGAAATTCTCGAAAGCATGAAGAACCAAGACGTGGTGGACGTTCAGTGTATGACCAAGAAAGACGGGAATGTGCGAACGAAAACTGGACTGTTTTTTTACCTTTGTTTTAAACAAGATTCCTGAATATGTCAACGTCGGATATGGACGTGTCCAAGTAAGACCATACATTCAAAAGCCAGTGCATTGTAATAGATGCCAAATATTCGGACACACTTCATTAACATGTATTGACAAACACTCGAATAAATTCACTTACCGTAAATGTACTCAGGCTCACGACACAACTACATGTACTAGTGAAAAGTTCAAATGAGCTAATTGTGGAGGTCCCCATCAGTCAGGCTCTGCTAAGTGCAGAAACCCGGAGACTAAAATATAGGCTTATATGGAAAAACATGAGGTTAGTTATACTGAAGCTCAGAGGAAAGTGGAAAGTTTGACACACGATAACTAACGTCATTCCTAGTACACGTAATGTCCGTCAGCAGATTGCAGCTAAAGATAAAGATAATTCTCAGCTTAAGAAAAGTAGAAAAAAAATCTGTTTATCGTGTGACTAAATTGGTCAGTCAAATGGCTGAATCAACCCAGCAAAAACATTGTAATGTGGTAATTTATGATGAGCTCTTTGCTCTTCAGGATAGTCTGTCACAGAATAAATTAAGTTTAGGTGAATTTAATGTTCATCATGCATTATGGGGTTCCCTGGGGGTGGATGATAGAGTTGAGAAAGTAGTTCAGCTTAATGATTCAGATTTAGTTCTGAACGATTTTAGTCAGGCGCGGATGGACGATAATACCGGTAATTTGAGCTTTATTGACCTATCTCCTGTCTCTTTAACAAAAGCATACAAGTGCCTGTGGTACACCATTAACGACTCGTTGGGAAGCGATCACTTTCCTATTTGTATAAAATATTCATGCGACACAACGAGAACGCCTTCAGCACCTAAATTTAACGTAAAAAGAGCAGACTGGGTCGCCTTCATAACGTTAAGCATAGAGTTCCATGGTGGACCCAAGATTGTCGCAGGGTACTGTGTGAACGCAATAGGGCCTACAGGCTTTTCAAAAATATCAATAATGAAAACTTTAAATAAATAACAATAAATTAGCAAGAGCTAGGACTCGTAGGACAGTCACACACAAAAAAAGACATGTCGAAGCTTGGTCTCCACACTCATTAGCAATACCAAAATACCACAGGTTTGGTCCACTATCAATAAAATTAATAAAAAAAAAAACAGCTTTCAGTATCAAAATATCCACGAGGGAACAAATTCAGATTCTGACCACCAAGGAAGCGGCTGAGCTGCAACCAATACACTTTATTACAGATGACCGCAATAACAATAAATGAGCTTGTCCGAGCCCTATAAGCCTGTAAAGGAACGTCTCCAGGCCCTGATGAGATTCGATATGAGATGATAAAGCATCTTACTCGTCATGCCATGATTAAGCTGCGAGGTTTACGATGAAATTTGGAAAAGCCAGACTTTTCCAAACTAATGGCACTAGGCCTATATCATTCCCATACTGAAAGGTGGGGGAAGTCCCAAATATGCCATCTACCGCCCAATTGCGTTGACAAGTTGCTTATGCAAGGCCATGGAACGAATTGTTACCCGTAGGCTATTGCATTTTTTTAATTTCAGTAATTTACTAGTTGACGGGCAGTGCGGTTTCCAAAAAGGACCCCAAACCCTCGATTTTGTGTGTGTGTGTGTGTGTGTGTGTGTGTGTGTGCGCGCGCGCGCGCTTCTCAACATCAGACAGAATAATAAGGATTTAATTCGTCCCAAGCAGACTGTCTGTTATGTGTTCATATAAGTAAGCTTCGTTGAGGATGGTGCAGTCTTTATCAGAAGGAAAAAAGCTTCTGAAAAAAAATCCATCAGCAATATGGGATTGGCGAATATCATGGTTCGTTGGAGGATCACTTTCGTGGACTTTACTTCAGTACTCCAGGAATCTGAAATCACTGTCAGCAACCTCACATTGGGTGGTAAATGTAACTCGAGTACATCCAGAAATAATGGGAAAAGGTAATTGAAGGTACTGGTAAGTAGTAGAGTCATGAGAAGGCGCTGGTCACTAAGTTCTCTGAAAGGCTTTTAATAACACGCTCAAACGCGCGCGCGCCTGTGTTTTGTGTGGGGCGTTTCTTGTTTGTAATCCCTTATTACATTCACAAATGACCAACGTATCGTATTCACCTCATTTATCCCCTAAGATACTATTTCACTAACTAATAAATCCCATTATATTATGTCATTTATATTATTCACAATTCGTTATTATTATCAGTTTTAATTACCTTGATTTATATTATTTGAAGGGAAAAATCCGCAACAACGAATGCTTGGTTTGTTTACAGGCGGAGTTGTCAAGATCAAAGTCGTGAATTTAAGAACTACTAACAAAGGTTGTGATTAAATTACCTAAGCTGTTGACACGGCAGGTAATTTGAATACTTATCAAATATTTCTTGTAAGATTTTGTCCAAAACACAGCTTATACGTTTTAACATACGATTGAATTTTTATTTTTTTCAATTATTTAAGTCAGTGCATTTGGTAGGGACAAGTTTTTGTGTTTAGGCAGTAAAATTAGTATGTTTATTTCCCTTCATTTCTACTTGGACTGTCACATCTTCTCTAGCTAGTAATGTGGTATTTTCCTGTTGTTACATATTTTACTTTCTTTTCGTTGGTGTCATATGTCACTTTGTCCCATCTTTTTTTCTCTCTCTTTGTTAATTGAATGTCAGCATTGTATCCAAAACCAGTGTCTGAAGCTTAATTTCCTCTGTTTTTGTTACTTCCAATAGCATAGAATCAAATGTGTATATGCATGTGCATATTGTTTAATTTCAAGTGCAGTGTAGCTTGCAAAAGATCTTAGGTATAAAATTATGTAAAGACCTTATTAGTAAACACACTTGACAGTGACAAAGGAGTAAAAACATATTTTGTGACTCTATCACAAATCCAGTTTTGTTTTATCAGACATCAGAAGTACTTAATAAAAACCTGCTTTGTACAGCCACACTTTTATCTTATAATATTAAACTTTTGCTTAAAACACATGTATTCACAAGCTTATGTGGCAATTGAGTATACCTTCCTAAGCTTGGGGCTACACCCCCAGACCCCCTTCTGATTGTCGTATTTACCTCCAAGTTAGTCCGGTCTTATCGTATACCTTAACCTTTCATATTGTCAAGTTTTTGAGAATATTGACAAAGGGCAGATTTATGAAATGCTGAAAATTCCCCAGTGTCATCTGCTTTGTCAGACTCCTGCAGTCAGTTATTAAGATTTAGTTTCCCAACAATAGCATATACTCTGGTATTGAATTGATAGAAGTATATAGTATACAACTTTAGCAGTAGGGCTAAAGTATGAAAATGATCTGGTACTGCTTTTTATTGTTATATATAGGTTAGTTCACATTTGGATTGTAACATTACTATTGGTAGTTTTTACAACTTTAGTCATTTATGTACTACAAGTATTTCTAAGTAATCAGTACACAATGGTCAGCTATAACAGTTTTGGTTCTATCAATTAATTACTTCAAAGATGTTATTTATGTTACGTTTGGTATTTTGTGTAATAATAAATATTTTATTTTTCTTACAGACAAATAAATACATTGTGGGTTGATACAGACATCTTTAATGGCTAGTGGCAAGATATGAAGATCCTCAGCCTACAAGACATCTCCAAATCTTTCATTTCTCGCATGCTGAAGAATGTGGAAAGATGCTCCAATGTCTCTGCAGCGTACAAGTATCTGCTTCCAGTGGCGCCACATCTCGCCGAAATTGCCTATATGTGCCAATACTACAAGTCACCCAAACTAACAGAATTATTTTTACCGATTCTAGTGGCCAAAGGAAAGTTGTTTATCAATGCTATAAACATAAAAGAGATACTGAGTTACTGGAATGAAAGTGAGTGCAAAACTAACGTTGCTTCCATAACACACCTCAAAGTGGGGGATATTGAGGGGAGGCAGTACTTCAACTTCCTTCCTTTTCTTGGACACTTAACAAGGTTGCAGTACTTAGAAATTGGTTCCTTTGTGGATGATGATCTTTTGGTTGTGTTGGGTATCAATTGCCCCCAGTTACTTATAATAGATGCACGGGAAGATACAGCAAATGCAGTTACTGATGTCGGACTTTCCTACTTGGCTCTCTGTACAAAATTAAGGCGTGTACTCTTTTCGGTTTTTGCAGATGAATATGATTGTACAGTTGATCAGCTTGGATTTTCAGGGAAGGGAATTGCACTCTTGTTACTGTCTCTACCAGATCTGGAGCATGTACAGTGCTCTGAATATTTATTGAGAGATGCTCTTCGTTTTATTTACCAATCCAGTTATCACAATAGAACTCTACCTGTACGATGCTTGTTCATT
>NC_091573.1:7351347-7353847 GCF_042767895.1 Penaeus vannamei | reverse complement strand
CACCATCGCCTTCTTAGGATACAAGATCCAGAGCCAGGGCATCCGACCACAGGCCAATAAAGTTGACGCTGTGCTCCAGTTCCCTACGCCAACATCTGTCAAGGGAGTCCAGCAGTTCCTAGGGATGATAAATTACTATCACCGATTCATCCCCAGGGCCGCCAGCATTCTCGCCCCCTTTCATCACTCACCTGGTCCCACAACCAAGAGAAAGCCTTCACAGCTGCTAAAACATCCCTTGCCAGAGCTACTATCTTAGCATGGCCCGCCCCCAAAGCCCAGCTCTACCTCCCAACAGACGCCATCAAAGTTGCAGTAGGAGCCGTCCTGGAACAAGACGTCCATGGCAGACGACAGCCCTTAGGATTCTTCAGCCGGAAGCTCCGACCACCTGAGCGGATGTACAGCACGTTCGACAGAGAGCTCCTGGTAGTTCACCAGGCCGTGCGACACTTCTGCCACATGCTCGAGGGTATGTCTTACACTATTTTCACAGATCACAAGTCTCTGGTCAACGCCCTTTCCAAGTCAGGGGATGCATGGTCAGACCGGCAGCAACGACAGCTCTCAGCCATCGCCGAGACAGGCTGCACAATGAGACACCTCTCAGGCTCCCAGAATCCTGTCGCCGATTCTCTCTCACGCATCGAGATCTCCATGCAGCTTGGGGTCGACTACAAGGCTCTAGCAGCAGAACAAGAGCGAGATCCTGAGACCATGGCCTACATCACGGCCATCACCAGTCTTCGCTGGGAGAGAGTCACCATTGGAGATACGCCTGTCCTCTGCGACGTCAGCACCGGCCGCCCCCGCCCCCTCGTAGTTACCACATTTCAGAGGGAAATCTTCAATCTCATCCATGGACTAGCTCATCCATCCATCTGCAGCACCACCAAGCTGGTTTCGGAGAAGTTCGTGTGGCACTCCATGAAAAGAGATCTCCAAGATTGGGTAAGGAGCTGTGAGCAGTGCCAGCACAACAAAATCCACCGCCACACCAAGCCACCCATCCACGACCTGCCCCAGCCCACGCGACATTTTGGCCACATTCACGTGGACGTCGTCGGACCTCTCCCACCGTCAGAAGGCAAGAGGTACATCTTCACCATCATCGACCGCTCTACTCGCTGGCCTGAAGCCACACCCATGGAGGATGCAACCACCAGATCCTGCGCCCAGGCACTCCTTGGCTCCTAGATCGCCCTTCTTGGTCTCCCGGAACATATAATGTCTGATAGGGGAGCAAGCTTCACCTCAGAGCTGTGGAAGGCCCTAGCACAGCCCCTTGGGGTCACTCTCCACTTCACAACGGCATACCATCCACAAGCTAATGGACTCATCGAGAGATGGCATCGATCCCTCAAGATGGCCCTCACCGCCCGTTGCACCACAGTCACATGGACTTCACAGCTCCCCTGGGTGCTTCTTGGGCTCAGGACAACGCCTAAGGAGGATCTTGCTCATTCTGCAGCCGAGATGGTATACGGCCAGCCCCTCGTCGTGGCCGGAGAATTCTTCCCCAACGACGGCGTGAGCGACACTCGGATAGAGGACCTCCGCCGGGTGGCCCGGAATTTCGCTCCAAGCAGACCAACCCATCACTCGCATCACCTGTCCTACACCCCGCCAGGACTGGATACGGCCAAGTTCGTCTTTCTCCGAGACGACACCCACCGCCAGCCATTATCTTGCCCTTACAAGGGTCCTGCCACTATCTTACCCTTACAAGGGTCCTGCCACTATCTTGCCCTTACAAGGGTCCTTTCAGGGTCCTCCAGCGCTCCCCCAGAGCGTTTAAGTTACAACTTGAAGGACAAACTGACTGGGTTACCACGGAGCGCCTTAAGCCAGCATACATCGATGCCACGGACCACAATGACGCTTCCCTACACGAGATCCGGACGCCATTCTCGTCCTCGCAGGATCCTCGATCTGTAGTGCCTCTCTCTGCGTAGTTTCCCTCACTTCACTCGGTACCGGCACACCTCACTCAGCATAATTGCCCTTACGCCGAGTTAGCCGGCAGGCAAGCACGGCGAGGTCCGCGACGCTGATTCGCCGCGACGCGAAAGATAAGAATGCAGCCGTCGGCCAATCAGCGCATCACAACCACGGACGACCCTGCAGTATTACTACACCCTACTTGTATATATGCCGCATTTCTTGACGGAAATAGACTTCTCTGCACTTGGGTTTACTTCACCTTACTACTCAAGCCCTAGCTCTTGACTACCTCGCTGAAGGCCTCTCCACAGTATACAGACTCTACTAATCAAATAATCCCTGTTGGAATTCCTCTCAATCTCAGAATCTTCCAGAGTGATTCCTGATGCACCATATCAAATCCCCCCTTGAGGTTAATGTAAGCTGCAAGCAGTCCACAAACAACTGCCATATGGCAGCCAGGACAACATGCAACCCCAGCACCACAGGTTCACCACCAGCTGCTTTATCATGCTTCAGCTTGGAAATCGCCCCTTTAACTTTAGTTAGGGAGGGT
>NC_091573.1:7338847-7346347 GCF_042767895.1 Penaeus vannamei | reverse complement strand
AGTGTGTGTGCGTATGACATCCAGATAATGTCATTCATATTAATTATTTGTTCTTTACAGGAAAAGGATTAGGAAGAGAAGAGAAGGGAAACACAGAACCATTGAAAGTTAAACTAAAGTTCGACAACACGGGAATTGGCCATGATATTGGAGAGGAGTTCAAATTCCACTGGTGGGACCATGTGTTCAACAAAGCTGCTAAGAATATGTCAGTTGATGATAAGGTAAATGTAGCATGTAATTGTAGCGAATATTGGAGTGTATTCAGTCTTATTTCAGCACCAAAGCATTCCCTTCTTTGCCAGGATATAAGGTGCACCCCTGCTTTCAACCACATGCCACTGGGGATGGCATGTACATACATGCCATGCCCACTAAGTCTTTAAAGGGCATTTTTATTTATCCATTCATTTATTTGATGATTTATTCTTTAAGTTAATTATTAATGTATTTACTCAGTTCTTCATACATGTATTGATATTTTTTGTCAAAGATGCTATGAAATGTAGGTAATTATTTATTAAATTATATACCATTTTTTTATCAAAATTGGTAAAAAATATAGTATTCTGCCTAGGCTAATGGAAGGTACAGCCACACAGAAAACTATCGGTAGAAAATCACACTAAACAAGTTCACATAATCAAGGATACTCTTTCAAATATAGTTCTTAATTGTTGGTTTCCCTGATTTTTCAACTAGTTTTGGGTATGTGGGGCTTATCTGAATATTGCAAGGCATATTCCATCCCTTACCGGACCAAAATCATCTCACAGTAAATCCATATGAATTCTGGAATGACTCTTCAAGAAAGGAATTAGAACGAGACAAATTTGAAACCTAAAATACCAACCCTTCTGTAACATGAGGTTCTGTTCAATATTGAATGTTTCAACACCCCCTTACAATAGTTTTCTGTATAGCTGTACTTGCAAATTGTTTTCTTTCTTTCTTTCTTTTCTCTCTTTGAGAGAGAGAGAGAGACTGAGAGACTGAGACTGAGTGTAGTAAAGGTGGGAGAGAGAGAGAGAGAGAGCAAGGGCAAGGACAAGAGACCAAGAGAGAGTTTGTTTGTATGAGGGAGTGTGTGTTTATATCCATTTATGAATATACTTTTGTGTATGTAAGTATAAATGCTTTCAAGTGTTTACATTTGAATGCAGTCATGTATAGGTTTCTTCTTTTTTCATCTTCATCTTCTTCTTCTTCACTACTTTAAATGAATATAAACTTCTTATTTACCAGAATGGGTCGGTGGAGATCGTCAGGACGGAAGAGTTACAAGTGAGCAAAAAACTGTCTGCAAAGATGAACATGTATAATGGCTTTGTTAAGGTAAGATATTTTCTATAACACTTTATAACATGCTTCTTTATTAGAACAGTTTCATTCCACTTATCACTTACGGTATTCAAATTACCGCTTATTGAATTGGAAAAATAGGATTCAAAAGGAATGAAGGAAAATCTGTCAAAGTTATTACTGCATGATTACAATTTTTATTTGTCATTTTTCCATAAAGAGTTCAGATCTCTTAAAAGAGAAACTATTCCTAGTTCTTATATGTCAAATATTACAGATATATTGTTTAATCCATTAGGGCTGGGCACATGAACTGAGCCCTGCAGTTTTTTTTTGTTTTGTTTTGTTTTGTTCACTCAAATGGTTCCATGTGTTCAGGAATCAATTATTAGGGCCTTTTTTGGGCTCTGTGAGTATCTTCCACAGCATGAAATCCATTCTAAAAATGAGTTATCCAATTGAGTACTGTTGATTTCTCTGGGGCACTCTCCACAAACATGTCTTAACAAAATAGTAATCTCACCTTTCCTCCAACTGAGTTTCACCATGAATTTGATATTTGTTCTGACCTTAATTTTGACCAAGTTCATGTTATTCAAACAGGTTCTATTTCAACCTACCATCACCTTTGTAATTACCCTTTTTAACTCATGGTCAGACATACATCAGTGAGAAAGTTAATCCATGAGTACTGAAATCCATGCCTATTTTCTCCCAATTTTATGAATTTTCCATAAAAGTTATTGTTGTGATGTAATACTTCTTTTCCTTTTATTTTCTTTTTGGTGGAAGTGAATTTAATCAAACCTAAATGCAAAGTTGAAAGTACTGAATATAAATAGAGTTGGTGCGTTCTCCCTCCCTCAGTCTATCTGTACAGGTGTTAATCTCTGTTTTGGGTCTTGAAATATCTGTTCTTAGTGTTGTTTCTATTGTTTAGGAATTCATTGGATAATAGTGCAAATATTTGTCTCTTGCAGGGTGGCACTCTACATAAATCAGAAATACTGAAGGATTCAGACAGTGATGATTCAGATGAATCTGTAGAACGTGACTTGTCTCACAAACTAACAGATGAAGAGTTGTTTAAGCTCTGTGGAGGTCGTACAGCTCACAAGTAAGTTGATATTAGAGATGGTAATATTAATGTTTCAAGACAGTACAGATGAGTTGATTTTCTTGTTTCATCAAGATTGTTATACAATCTTAGTCTTATCATGTATATATTAGTTTTTATATTGATATTACATCATTCTTTATCCTGAGTTACATTGTTTGCTGTGTCTTATTGCCTTTTTTTTTTTCCTATTTAATAGAGGAGCACGTCATGGCCTGAGCATGTCTGCCAAATTAGCAAGAGTACAAGAGCAAGAGCAAAAGCTGATGGAAAAGTGGAAAAGCACAGAAGAACAACACCAGACTGCTGCTGTGTCGAACAATCAGGAAGAGAAGAAAAAGAAAAAGAAGAAAAAGAAATCAGTGACAGACACACACATGGAAGAATCGCTTATTACAGAAGAAGTGAAGGTTCCAGTGGAAGATGTATCACTTGCCGCAGTTGATGAAGGAGCAGAGGGGAAGAAGAAGAAGAAAAAGAAAAAGAGCAAAGACAGAGACCCCTCAGAAAACAATGAAATCAATGAGATGGCAAACAGTATCCAAGAAGAGGAAGTTGGGGTGACTCACAAAAGCAAAAAGAAGAAGAAAAAACATGATAAAGATAGAGAGAATGGAGAATGCCCTCCATCTGCAGACATTTTTACAGACATTCAAGAAAAAAAGAAACACAAAAAATCTAAGCATATCCAGAGGGATCCTGAAGAGGAACTAAATTTGAATGAGAAAGAGAATATGGAGGCAGAAATAAATGAAACAGTTCAGAGCAGTGAAGAAGAAAAAAAGATCAAGAAAAAGAAGAAAAAGAAACATAAAGAATTAAGAGAAGACCAAGAATTAAGTAATGTAGAAGAAAGTAATGAACCCAAAAAGAAAAAGAGAAAGAAAGAAACAAATATACAATAAAAACTTCAAAATATAACAGAAAATTACTGGACTCCACATGAAAAAGTACTGATTGTTTTGCAGAGCATATTTCATGATGAACACATTAACCAAATTCCTCAAACCATAATGTACCATTCATTCATCA
Organism: Penaeus vannamei; assembly: GCF_042767895.1. Classification (NCBI taxonomy): domain Eukaryota; kingdom Metazoa; phylum Arthropoda; class Malacostraca; order Decapoda; family Penaeidae; genus Penaeus; species Penaeus vannamei. Next base: position 7,342,896 of record NC_091573.1, on the reverse strand, counting down.
TATTTATATATAAGCTTCACATCATTATAATAAAATCTATGTCCAAATCCCATTAAAAGTTTTATTGTTAGAGTATTAAAGAAAAAAAAAATGCAAGCCTTTTAATACCCTGCCTAGGTCAGATTTGAGTTCTGGGTATTTGCAGTGTTTAACCCTCAATCTCTTGCTCACCGTCATCGTGGGGGAGCTTGGGAGACAGACTAAGGCCTAATGTGGGGGATCACCTCTACCTTGGACCTCAGCCCTCACCTCAACTAATTTTGCAGTTTTATTCTCTCCTTTTCTTTCTCATCCCCATCTATCCACATCTGGAAGTGTGAAAGCCGTGCTGAAAGGATGAAAGATGGCCTTTGTCAGTCCTGAACGGCCTTCATACACCGTTTGCTATTTCCTCTTTACCTTTTTCACTACCATATTAACCTACAGCACTTGTACAATATATTTTCCTTATTAACTCATCTTACTCTTTTAGCCATAGTACTTTATCATGATGCTGTGTGATCTTTCATTACCTGGGGGCTTTACCCCCAAGACTAGCTTTTTATTTGGTGTACCTTGGGCAAACCGGCGCAGGTAAAAGTATTTGGTGGATTTTAGTGCTCTAAGCTTTGAATGATGGCTTAAATCCTGTTCATATGATTGAACTGTGTGCAAAAACAAGTGAGTATATTGCTAAGTGACACTTTTTTGCTTGGTCTGCAGGCAAACCAGCAAAGTGCCCATGCTGAAGCTTAGAAGGCCTGACCACACATGTGGGTATAATCGGTAGGCATAAACAGATAGTCACTGGTGGACAAACAACTAGGTAGACAAGTAGTGCCCTGTTTTCTTGCCTGTGATGTCACCTTTACAGTTACCTGCAGATCATGTCCACTTCTGTGGACAGGTCTCTAGCCTGACTGGGTGGGTATAGTTCAAGTTTCAATTACATTAATCAAACATATCTCGCCCAATCTGTTGTTGCTGTGGGGACCCTTAGGAGATAGAGGCTAGGACCCAATGCTGGGGATCACCCCTGCCTTGAGCATCAGCCCTCACCTCAATTAAATTTGCATTGTCTTTTTCCCCCCTTCCTTTCCATTCTCTTCATCTCCTGTTCACATCCTAAAGTGTGAGAGATGTGCTGAAAGGATGAAAGGCTGGAATTGTCAGTCCTGAACAGCCTTTGTATCAGTTTGCTATTTCATCTTTACCTTTTTCACTGCCATACTTATCATTCTACAACTTTTGACATCTAACATAATTTGTCTTATTTGCTAACTAATTTTTTACCTTTTTGTCACAATACTTCATAATGTACGAATATTTGTTACCGGGGGCTTTGCCCCCAAACTGCACCCTATTGCTATATATTGTTTAAGCTGCTAGTGAGCTTAGATGACGTGGCAGAAAATTTTCGAAATGAAAATCAAATATGTCAATGATTGTGCCTGCCAAAGACCAAATGGCCTCGACTCAAAACCCTTCATGAAAAGTCTTGATAATTCCCCCTCTCTACCCCATGCCTGTTATCATGAGGGTATACTATACTAGACTGGTACCGAGGTCCAGAGTAGGGGACAACAGCAGCCTCCTCCCGCTCTAACACCCCATATTACCCATTGATTGTTTCATCATGGCTTAGTTTTCCCTTCATGCAATGCTCCTCCCCCTCTGGTAGATAATCATTTCATCTACTCGCCCTATGCCCTCAACTCCGTTCTTTAGTAATCCTACCATTCTTTTTGGACTCACTACCATACACTAGTGCTCTACCACCTTTGACATTCATTTTATTCTAATCGCACACTTGGTTTTACCTTTTGCCGCAATACTTTACCATAGTGCTATACGACCTTTAATGTCTTGCACATTTGTTTTAACTATTAACCATCAATACCATACAGTTTGCTTCTGCCTGGCTTTAATTGTATGGTACATGAACAACTTTTATGTAATGCATGGAGACTGCACCTTCAGTCCAGTAGATTGGAGCTTCATTGGCCCTTTCCTTTAACATGTATTATGTAAATACCTATCTAAATTCAATAAAGACCAGCGAATTTGATGACCAGCAGGCACCTTAAAAAAAACAGGCCAACTTGTTTAAGTAACATACCTACAAGTATTGTCATCACTAGTGTACTAGTAAACAGGCTTACAAGCCTTATCCACATGGCATGTACCCACTTTTTTTATTAATGCTATATGGCCTTTAACCCCTATGATGCATCACGATTTTGAATATTTTACTTGCGACCTTTAGGTGGCAGAAATTTTTCAATACATCTTAAACACTAGGGGTGGTGGGAAGGAGTGCTAGCAACTAGCAGGAAGATGTGCCTACATGTGTCCACAGGCATCCAAGGCAGTGGATGCCAGGGGACTAGTACAGCATTATCATAATGCCACATTTGATCAGTTTGTACCCTTTCGTGTGAACCTTAATCCAAGGTGGGCATGGTGTATTATGGCAACCACTTAGAAGTCAGGAAACACGGGAAGTGGGAGTCAATTTGTTTGCTTGCCATCACGTCCTCTCCGGTCTTTCAAAAAGGTTCCCTTTCCTTAATCCTCCCACCCTACTCACGAAGTGTGCACATGGATGAAGCATTAATTTCAAAATTGATACATTTCAAATGTCCAAAAAGGGAAAAAAGTAATATTTAAGTAATAAGCATGAGGGGAGTAGACCGCTTCTCCCACCATTTGTTTAAAAGAACTTGAATTTGGACCACCTACAAGGTTGATTTTGTACATACACTTGTACCTGGAAAATTGTTGTTTACTCTTTTCACTGGGCACTAAAGTAAATCCCATGCATTTTCTTGCTAAAACAGATTTCTTTAAACAAGGTTTTGGAAGACCTAGGCATCTCGTCACACAACCATAGCAGAGGTTTTACAAAACGTGAGAGTAATAAATAGCTTTATTTTTAGTACAAATCAAAATTTGAAGTCTTCAAAGTGCAGTACAAATTCCTCCATCTGCAAGACAAAATAAAAAGTTTTAGAGTTCCACTAACAAATTTCACCAGCAGTAGAGGTGAAGTAATATTGAGCAGTGACATCACAGCGGTTGTTGGGAAATTATTCGTTGCATCCAATCACAAGAGTGGTAAACCAATAACCTCACATTAATATATGCACGAGAAACGCCTAGCTTGCCAAAGGGGACAACCTGGAGCTGGTGTGCAAGATACTAAGATGTATACAAAATATTTTACCCATTGGTATTAATTGCAATATCTCCTTGACATAGGCTTGGACATGATTAAGGAGCTAATAATTTTAGCAGCAGGGATACCTTGAAGTGCAAAGGAAAGTACTTGTAGAACTAAGAGAATTGCTTTAAAATTGTTTTAATCCACAACTTTTGTCTCCCACCCCATCCCCCTTTAATAAATAAAAAATTCACAAATCAAGACAAATGCCAGTGTGTTTATGAAGTAACCAGCAAACTCTAAACTTGCCATGCAAGTCTTGAACATGTACACCAAACACCAAGGTCAACTGGTTCGAGATCAAAAGTGATTAGTTCATTTGGGCAATTTTTTTTCCCTTTATGCCCAAGCCCCAAGTTAACTTCCCAACCATCACTATACACACCTTAAATGCAAGTAATGTCTGTAGAGTTTCCATTTCTTATTTCATGCAATTTCCTTTTATCTCCTCCATAAACTATTCACTTCAGGTCCACCATATGCATGGTACTCCAACTTTCTTCCAGCCTGAAATAATATCAATTTTTATATTTTAAAATACAGATGAAGGTTCCATTTCCCAATAACAGCATTTCTGTAAGGTTTGTTGAATTAGTTTCGTGTGGTCCTAGGCATGATCCCTAGTCCACATAGCGACCATTCTTTTGATCTTTGCACTATTAATCTCCGCTCATTGCCATAACGACAAGTTGGAGCAGGGGTGCAAGGAGAGGGGAAAATTAGCTATGGGATGAAAGTATTTCATAATACATATCTATTCTAATAAGAAGCTCTTAAAATATTTTCAAATTTGATAAATGAAAAAAAAAAAAAGGAATGGAGGGGGGGAGGGATAAATACAACCCAC
>NC_091573.1:7331347-7333847 GCF_042767895.1 Penaeus vannamei | reverse complement strand
GTCTTTTGGTATTCTGTCGAGGCAGTGCCTCCGCATTTTGGCTCGTTTTGACCTTACCAATCTCACATTTCTATATCAGCTTAGTCACCACTTAGGAAACTGCCGTTAAACGGTTTTGTTCCTTCATATGGGAGAACTTACAGTCCGTATTTATTATCGTCTTTTTAAAGATGTCAAATAAGTTTATACAATTTTAAAATTTACAACTCTTTCTACACCATTTACAGATGTGGTCAATTTATGTGACCTCTTAACGTGTAACAGAATTCGGTTTTGTCCCATTTCAAAATTTTTTGCCGTTCTCTCATAGTATTTTACATTAAATAATAACTAGTTTAGAGAGCTTTACTTTAGCTTAAAGTTGTTAAATGAAAAGACTTTTAAAGAGACATTTTATTTTGATGTTGAAAACATTTTCTCAACATAGTAGTTTAACTGTAGAGGTTCCAAGTAATCTGCTATCCTGCAAGTCCTGCCATATCCTGAAGGTCATCAAGTAACCTGCAAATTAAAACCATTCACATTAAGCACTAATCAACCATTAATTTCAATTTATAATACCATTTTTTCACGTTTGTTGAGATGTTGCATGTGCATTATGATATTTGAACCAAAATCCACACACCCCTACACATTTTTTCTATGCACGAGAAACGCCAAGCTTGCCAATGGGAGAAGCTGGAGCTGGTGTGCAATATACCATTTTGACATTTTTTTTATTTCATTAGCACTTGCCTTTGAGGTCTTGGCTGCCAATTTCTGCCAACATGCTAGTTATGGTACTTCCTGAAAAATAAAAGGGAAAGCCAAATCTTTAGCCATTGACCACTTCTTCAACCGATATATGCAACATATTTGTTATCAGTAATAAATGTGTAGTCTTCAAATTTCATATCAGAAGTCCAACATGTATGCAAAACATCATGTAACCCTTGTATAGCCAAAACAGATGTTGACCTACAAATCTTCCCATGTCAAATTTACCTTGCAAATCAAGTGCGAGGCTCTGAGACTTCAATTTGCATCCCTTTGAGGGATGGAAAGTAACCAGTATAGTGGTAGACACCAACCTGAAATAAAGAGCACTGTTTTATACAAATTATTTTCACCTAAAGGAGTCTGTTAATGCTTCAGAAACATTGTCTCCTGCTATGAAACTGGCATGGCAAAGAACCTTATGCCAGGGATTAACACAGGAAGTATTCTTGCCAGAATGATGATTAGATTTATAGGATGGTCCTATTATCTTGCCCAGACTGGCTAGTATTAGAAGGAAAGTGCACATAATCAACTTACTATTAACCCATTTCCAGATTTAAACAAATTACATTTTAAAAGCTTAATCAACCAAGATTTGAGTTTTTCTAATTGAAGCATACTGCCCAGTTAATTATCTAAACTTTCCATTTTGTCCACATCAGAAAAGAAGTCACTTAAAAATCTTACCTTGCAAGGTCCGAGTGCTATGCATTAGCCAGAAAATCCACTAAACCCTCTGCAGGGGGGAAAGGGGGGAGAGGAGGCCCCGAGGCTTTCAATCAGGCCCAGTTTTAACCTGAAACCAATTATACATTTTACCACAAATCCTTATAACATGGTAATTTTAACTGTTCATGCTAGAATATTTTGTCTCCTGCTATGAAACTGGCATGGCAAGGAACCTTATGCCAGGGATTAACACAGGAATTATTCTTGCCAGAATGATGATTAGATTTATAGGATATTCCTATTATCTTGCCCAGACTGGCATACTGTAAAAGTGAAAGGCCAAGCCCGTAAATACAAACTCAATTACACATTACCGAAATTTTCAAGCTTACCTTTTGCCAAGTCATCCAAGTGTCTCAGTTTCAGGACCACTCAGCATGCACCTCATTCAAGACTTCCCAAGGCTGGAACATGAGATTTCATTAATATGAAGCCCCCCAATGTTTATCAAATATAGTTAAAACCAATTCTTATTCTTATTTAATATTAACCAAAGAGTTACAGAATTTAATCCATACCTACATACCATAGAATATCTAGAGGGGAGGATGACTGATGTATAGATCAAAATTATCTAAGATTCCATTTGCTCAATATAACAGTTTAAAGTAACTGTCTCCATAATCCGTGATTGGAAAAGACCACATGCTCTTAACCAATGAGAGAACTTGGAGTTTTATCTAGCCAATTATAAAAAAAAGATACTTAGGATCGACCTGAGCATCCGAGACCGAAACTGGCAGAGCACTAGATGCCAAGAGTGTTCCTTACCTTAAGAAGACTTCTTCCAGTCAAAGGGCCACATGTGGTCCTTTCGGAGCATGTCCCTTTAGGTGGGATACGGGAGACCATTGCCTTTGTTGTAGACTCCAGTTTGACACCAGAGTCAATTAGTCTTTGCTAGTTTCTTTGTATTTTTTGCACTCCAGAGGGTAAAGCCTGGAAAGAAAAGTTCACATAAGTTTCAAGTCAAATAATCTACTTCAAATTAGATTTAACGAGTTCTAATATC
>NC_091573.1:7313847-7326347 GCF_042767895.1 Penaeus vannamei | reverse complement strand
AAGGAGAAAGAAAAAGAGAATGAGAAGGAGAAAAAACAGAAAGGAAAACAGAATGAAAGACAGAAGGAAGATAGAAAGAAAGAGAGAAAAAAAAGTGCTGCCTCTGCTCCAGGTGATATCTTCCTCGTACTACTTTCTGGATCTCGGCCTGCTTCCTATTTCATCTGCCATCAAGCCGTCGCAGTAGGTACAGGTTGCCCTCCCACCTAACAGTACTGAAAATATCAAAAAGTGAAAATCCTTTCCATGAGATTATTTGGAGTTAATAAAGATAAGCATAAAATGATGATGGTGGTGGTGTTGGTGGTGCAGATAACAAAATAAAGTAAATCATTGTATTATGCAATGCATGTGTTTATAGAACTTATCACATATTCTTCAACAAAAGTCATTTGGTAGAAATATTACAATGACTTACACGTAGCTGAAGAGTGGATGAAAACCTTGCAGCGAGGACAATGATTTGTTGGTCTGCTTAATAAAAATGTTCGGCAACATCTGGGAAGTGTGTGACCTGCGTGTCATGAAAACAATATATCAATCATGATTACATGTCCCTGAAAAAATATATTTCATTTTATTATTTCTTTGTTTACTTTTTGATAATACAATTAAAAGCAGCTAACACCTATAGGTAAACAAAGGCTAAGTGATACATTTTTTTTTTAATGAGTATGAGAACTAGGCTATAAATTACCCTTAACTATCTTTTCTTCCCTCTGATACATGAAAAACTAAATTTCTAGTAATACCTGTTAACTTTCATTAATAACAAACCTACAAATTTTTAAAACTGATTCTGCTTCCCTATAAAAGCCACTGAAAGTTGAACATATCAGCAAAAGATCTTTGCATTTTACAGAGACCAATGCTGTTAGAATAATATCTAAAACTAAATAAGATACAAAAGATATAAAAAAAAAAACTCCATAGCCTTCCTTTGTTTTAATCTTTAAAAAATCTTCGCAAAAACAAGCCTGTTGTCAATCAGACTTTAACTGTATTCAAAAACATTTCTTTTCTTTTTTTTACCTTTTTTACATTTTCCATGAACAAGGGAATCCAATATGATGCTTTCTTTGCACACAAGACATTGCTCCTCGCTCACTGTGCCAATCTTCATTTTTACTGACTGACAGAGGTAAAGAAAAAAAAAACGAAAGGAATAAATACATATAAAATAGAGTAGAAGGAGATGAATGTTATATACCTGTTATATATCAAAGAGATTAATCCCAGTACCTTCAATCTAATCCATGAAATGCAAGCCATAATTCTGTTGAGTAATTTTTTGACACTTATTTTCCACCTGTGATAATTTTCCTAATATAACTTCCTAACATTTTCAACAACTTTATTATTAATAACTTTCTCCTACCTTTGATAACTCAACATCACTTTCATCATCTTTTCTACCCAGCCATTCACACATCAAAGAAATAGACAGAGCAATGGATGGGTCCGTTGGAATGAACGTATTCGTGAAATTCTTAAGACAGTCCCTTATCCATTCTTCCAGTATTATTGTCTGCAACTGTTGTTCTAGTTCTTCCTGGAAATTAAAAAAAACAGCTCCAGCTTAAGTAATCATAAACTGTAAATGTTAAGGATATATCACCCTATTTAAAAAAAATTCTTAATGTCTCCTAGTAAGCTTTGACTGTACACACTATTGTATCAGCGATGCAGTATTTTTTTTGGCAATAACACACATTATTAACAAATAAGAATATTACAATATATTTATATATCTAGCATGACTTTCACCTCTCAAAATAATTAGCAAAACATGTCAAAGGAAATTATTACTATTATTATTAGATTGCCAGCACCTGGGGGAGGTAAGTATTACAGCCCCTAAACTGTGGATCATTAGCATCCCTGAGTTTCTTCCATTAATCCAGTATAGAACCCTATATAATGACTTGAATGTATTTAGTGCTAGCATACTCAAATTTATTTAAAACTGTCAGGTTTTAATTCAAATGGTAGTATTATTAATTTGCCCCATCATGTTGAAAGCCTGTCTAAAACATTTCAAACACCAACCACCCCACATATACACATGCATACACAAAAAATACATGTACATACAAATTGAAAATACAAACCAAATGTTCTATAGGCTTTATGTCACTGACTCTGATGTTTCTGCTCATCTTTGCTAGCCAGTAATATACTTTCACTTCATGGAGAGGCTGACCAGTAATTTCTTCAGATGATGGAAATTTTATTGGTCCTCCTCCCTTGCAAGCAGAGAGTCTGTTGAGAATATAAATGTTCAATAAAAAAAATTTGAGGAGCTTATTTAATAACTATCCTTTTTTTCTAGATGGTGAGGATTTAAACAACACACTTAGATCAGTACATATTTGAAATAACAATATAAAAATATTCATTATGGAAACTGAGGCTTCATGGAGTAAAAAATTACAAGAAAAAAAGAAATTGAATTAAAAGAAAAAAAAAAAAAGGAAAATGGCAAAACAACCAATTTCACTGACAAACACTAAAGACATGCACTATCCCCTTTGGTTTTGTTTTATCAATTCTTTAGACTAGGTAACCCTAGTAATTGACCAAGCGGGCAATTACTAGAGTTACCTGATCAAAAATTTATTGCTGAATATTCAAGGAATTGGGTATATAGAGTGAGGTCAGATAGGACTGGTACTGCACTCCCTGGTGACAAGCACTTGTGAGGCCACCTATGTGTATATGAAAATACTAAAACAAAACCATAGGAAAAAGTACATATATATGTGGATCTTGAGGTTAAAAACTTACAAAATAAGATAGATCACAAAAGAAATATGTAATAAAAAATTAATCACCAAACATAAGTATCAAAACTATGGCCACTTTTACTTACCTTTCCAATATAAGTAGGTGAAAGAAATGTGTATAAAGAAAAAATACTCATCTTAACGGAACGGTTACTGCACTAACCTGAGACTCTCGAAAAGGTCTGCGTGCCTATGAAGAGGAACAGGATTTTCCAGCAGGTGATTCATAATTGTTGATGATTTACTCACTTGGTAGATGTTGAGCTGTGTGGGTTCTCGCACTACCAAGTGGTCATAGGCAACACTTACTCTTTAAAAAAAAAAAGTATATCATAAATAATATACATTCGGAAAGTTGGAGTAAAATAATCAACATTCAGGAAATATTTCATAAATATACAAAGAAAGACCAAAGCTCATTCACAGATATAAGGATATGCATGACAATAAATAAAAATCAAAAGTTGGTATTGAACACTGTGTTTATGGTTGGTTAAATTAAATATTTACAATTGGCCATGGGTCATCTGCTCACTTAATTCATACCTGTTGTCTATTTTTACTCAAGATGTCAATTTCAATTTGCTGACATCATTATTTTCTGAATGGCTGTTAAACATGGAAGTTGATTGAGTTTGAAAATTACATGTAAATGAAAAGACACAAGTTCATTAACAGGACTCTACTGTTCAACAGTGCAAGAAAATATGTTATGGGGGAAAGATTTTCTCACACCTTATATACATGTTACTGAACAAAAACTATTATATAAAGAAACACATACACACACAGATACACACACACATATGTAATGCCAATTAATCATCAAAAGCAAAGATAAAATTATCAGGAACATCACTAGAGATTCAGGAATAAGGGAGCTTTAGTTATAGGGTTCTGAGCCTACTCCAGCAAGTTTTTTTTTCACAAACCTATGTCTTTTCACTGTGTATTCTTAGAGTAACAGTCAGTGTTAAGTCCATCAAAATATGGTTATTTTCATCAAGGTTTGCTAAAAGTATACCTGCCTTACTGTGTGAAAGAAAATTTATTGCCTAACTAATGATTTATTCAGAACTAATTTTTCTTTTTTTTGGGGGGAGGGGTCTTGCCTAAGGATGTCACTGAAAATTACCAGTGAGTACTTACGATTCTAGGATACCCCAGAGTGAGGCATTTGGTGATGTCACAAGGCCAGTGAAAGCCACGCCCTCTGAACGAAATGAATTTCCAGTGAGTTCAATGGAGATATTCCTTTCAGAATCCAACTTAACACAAAGGCGTTGGACCGACCCGTCTTTGACTGCGACATATATGTTACTGTTTTCCAAATACACAACACCTGAAAAAGAGTAGTGTGAGATATAATATTTCAACCATACACTATATACGTTATTAAAAACTAAAACTGTTAAACTATTCATATACATTTTCTGAAAATTTATCAAAATGAAATTTATTGAAAAATTGGAATATAACCAATTAAGTTACAGTGAATCAACTTAAAATCAGGAAAAGTTCAATTTTCCCATTATAATTTATTGCTTTAGTTTCCCATATACCTTTCTTTTTATAACATCAATCCATATTCCTTAGGTCACCTAAATACACTGAAGTTACCTCAAATAAATAATCAAATCAGTCACACGTAGTACCTGATATTGCCAACTTTCCAACATGACAGTGTGCAGTATTATGAATCTGCAGTTTGTCTTCTGTGAGATCGACTGTTGCTGCCACAAATATATTGTGCTTTCCAAGAAGAAGCAAGTACTGCTCATTGACAAGATGAACAAGCTGCACATAATTCACCTGTATTCTGGAAATAGAAAACATAGAAATGTACTGTCAATAAGAATTATCTAAATTCACACACACACATGCATAGAATATCTCACACAAGCTACACACATGCACACGCACACACACACGCACACGCACCTGCACACACACACACACACAAACACACACACACACACACACACACACACACACACACACACACACACACACACACACACACACACACACACACACACACACACACACACACACATACACACACACACACACCAGACTGTAGAGTTTGGTCTGCATGAGGAACAAAATTATTTGGTCAAATTCTGTCCGAGCAAATCTAGTTCTCGGGTAACTTTCCGTGCACGCTTAGTTCTTTTTTAAATCATCTTCAGTGCATAAAATTCTTTTGACCTTTCCACGCTCTTGTTTCATCATCCATCCACAGATCTTTCCACGCAAATGTAGACAAAATGATGTTTTCCGCTCATGAAAAAATGTAATATTCCCTGCGCAAGAAAAATACTTTACAGTCTGGCACACACACACACACACACACACACACACACACACACACACACACACACACACACACACACACACATACACACACACACACATACACACACACACACACACACACACACACACACAGACACACACACACACACACACACACACACACACACACACACACACACACACACACACACACACACACATACACAAACAAACATACACACACATCTATAATTCAGTATTTCTGTCTTTACCTCATCAAAACTTAATGAACCTCTCCTTACCTGTAATCATCATTAAAGACAAAACCCAAGTCTCTCATTATAATTCCATTGCCATCTATCTTGCAATAAAAGACCTTTACTTGCCCATAACTGTTACCCATCACCAGATAACCTTAAAGAGAGAGAGAAGAATTAGTACAGTGATCTGTTATGTATCTATATCAAAGTTATATGTATGAAATCAAATATAGGAATGTGTTGATACTACACTGAGATGTGCAGATAAATGTTCATGTGTAAGTATGTAAGTGTATATATACACATAAATTTACTTTCTTAATAAAAACTCCACAACCATCAAATGATGTTCAGGTAACTAAATAGCTAACTAGCAAAAAATCATATAATAAATAATACACCTATCATACTTTCCTACCCCTAAATCAAGGAACAACAACGTACCACAGCCTTCATGAACTGAACTCCAATGAAGTACCGACAAAGACTTGACATTTGCTTCCTTCACCCCAATTATGTGGATATCCTCTTTGCCACTGAAACTCGCAGGCACTCTCCAAAATGCTATGTGGCCACTTGCCGTCACGGTGAGCAAGACACTAAATTTACCTGCATTATCTTCACACAGTGGGGTCCAGAGTACTCCTGAAGAGATGTATGGTTTACATTTATGGGGAGTCTAAATGACTATATATATATAGATAGATAGATAGATAGATAGATAGATGTAGATATTATAGATATACATATATACATATATACATATATATATATATATATATATATATATATATATATATATATATATATATATATATATATACATATATATATATATATATATATATATATATATATATATATATATATATATATATATATATATATATATATATATATACATATATACATATATATATATATATATATATATATATATATATATATATATATATATATATATATATATATATATATATATATATATATATATATATATATATATATATATATATATATATATATATATATATATATATATATATACATATACATACATACATTTATATATACACACATATATATATATATATATATATATATATATATATTATATATATATATAAATATATATATATATATATATACATATATATATATATGTATATATATAATATATATATATATATATATATGTATATATATATATATATATATATATATATATATATATATATATATATATATATATATATATATATATATATATATATATATATATATATGTATATATATATATATATATATATATATATATATATATATATATATATATACATACATATATGTATGTATATAACACAAATGTACAAATGCATACTCACAAAAATATGTACACATATGTTTTCATAATTATTACAAATATCACTATTATCATGTTAATAACATTTCCTCATTCTTTCTTATAATCAATATCAACAGTATGACTACTGCTGTTTCTATATTATTACCTAATATGGATAACATGCTCATCCTAGCAATGAACATCTCATGTGATGGACAGGATTTTGGAAGGCTGATCAAAGCCCAAGAATTGGCAGAGACATGGTTGTACCACTGGCCTGTTATATCCGCTAACTTGTTCCACTGTCGCCCTTCCTGGCCTACGATCAACATCTGGTGGTCGTGTGTGACAAGTGCTAGCAAACATCTGGAAATATTGTTTTTCTGCTCTCAGAGTTTGTTAAAAAATGATAATGATAATAATAAAAAGAAAATAAATTATAATGTATAATAATTATGATAATCATAATATTGATGACATCATTGATAATAATAATAACAATAATCACACTGGTCTCACCTACTCTGAACTCCCACCCCAAAGGGAGACCAAGCACCTCTGTGATATCCTAGGTGATTTGCAATGCCTCCGGGGATGGCAGGAGATAGATTGCGGTTGTTGAGTGGAGACTGTTCACTCTGGGTTCTCTGTCCAGCTGACAACACGCCATCGAGCATGATGCCATGACTTACACTGTGTTCTGCCTGTTCTATCATAGGTCTCATTACTATTCCTGGAAGATAACAAAGAAATTCTTGATTAAGGTAACTGGCAATGAGCCAAAAAAGCAAAACAAATTATACTGTTTACTTTTTTCTTTTACTTTGTTTATTGGCAATGTGAGTGGGAAATATTACTCATCAAATAAGCACTGTACAATAGAATACAAAAGCTTTTTAGTTTACAACATATATCATTTTGGTTATTTATAAACATCTATCAATCCATTGCCATGAACAATATTTGGCTTCACAGAAAAGAAAGAATCTTTAAGATATGAAAGCACGCTTGAACCAAAATAGATGCGAGTACAAGCAAATAATGGTCCTACCTGTGTTCTGCCATTTGCTTGGTTCTTTTGGCGGTGGGATAAAGGACCGAGTGTAAACTATGCTGGGCGAACATTCCTCCGATGACAGGCTCAGCTCCTGGTGGGGATCAGCATGAGTTTAACTGTGCAAATTCTTTAGTTGTGATGTTAAGCCAAGTTTGTCTACATACTCATCCATGTGTTTTACCCTGTGTATTGCATGGTTTTAGCTGCAACCTAGAGCCTCAGATTATCAATCATCTATATCAATTTATGAGACATGTTATGTTATATTATATCAGCTTTGTATCATTAATGATTGCTGCACAAATCATATCTTAAGATATATCCTAATATGTGTGTGCGTGCATATGTGTATGTGTATGTGTGTGAGGGGGGGTGTGCATGTGTGTGTTGTATTGCATATCTTGGTAAAACCACATCAAATGACATCACAGTTATTATTTCCTTAATAACCCTTATATCTGGACCTTTGAAACACATTTCTATTTTGCTCTCCATTAATGTAAAAACTAGGTATGTTTAGCACTAAAAAAGGGAGAACACAATTGAAAAACAGGAATGATTTTTTTTTTACATGAAAAAAGGTGGTGAAGAAAAATATTTGTCTTTTTTCAATTTCATTACCATTGGGATTTCTTTTTTATTCACAAGTTATTGAATCTCATTAATCTGTTTATCTAAATTTCATACTTAATCCAATCAGACAGTTGATGGCAATTGTTATTTGCATGTATGTTATTGGAAAGTTGTTTTTCTGCAATTAATTTAGGAGTTAGAAATAACATTAATTTCTTTCATTCACGTCAAATCTAATGTTTCCTTTGAAATTATAAACTCATATAAAACCATTTCCTTGTTGTGTGCAGTTCCCGCAGTTTATACATCGTTATTGCCATATGCATTATAAATAAGGCTTGACTTAACAGTAGAAGGATTATAAAACACTAAGTATATATAGATATATATTTATTCTCCAATTTTTTTCATATTTCCTCCAACATATAACATATATCCAGCACATCATATGTGAGAAAAAAATGAAATGAGTGTAAAAGCATAATCAGCATTATTATTTACCATGGTGTAGGAAACAACACAGCTGAATAAGTGTCAAGCAAATGGAATGAAATCCTTCCCAGCAGTCTATCAAACAACAAAAGTAACACTTCCTTTCCTGTAACAAGTGGAGCTACAAAACACGTTTGCCATCAGGATTTCCAAACGTGTCAGCACACTTCGGTAAAATCTTATGAATGGCAATCCACTGAATGCAAATACTCTATTGTCCTTCACCGGGTTAGAATATATACATCATGAAAAAGTTTATCCTTATAGATCAAACATACAACAGGCTAAGCAAGACTTGTGATATCAATGCTGTAACAAATATGGAGTATAAAAAATGATAAAAATAAATAAATAAATAAATAAAATGAATAAATAATAATAGCAATATTGAGTACTGTGGCTATAGCAATGAAATAACTATAGATAAGATTTGGAAGAGCTATTTTATCTGTTTCAGATTTCTAATCACTTGATCTCTAATTACTTAAGTGTGAATATTCAGCCAGCCAGCAATCAAGTTCTAGACACACAAATAATGTAGTAAAGTCATTATTGTGGGATTTCAATAAATGACTTGCATCTAATGGGACTGGTAAAAAAGTTTTAGCATTTTTCCAATGTACACGTCATCGTGTGAAGTTCATGTTTCATGCAAAGAACAGAGATCTAATTCAAAAGCTTTAGAAATCTATGCTATGTCATGTAAATTCTGTATTGGAAATGACAGGCAAACAGGCACTTCAGAAACACACGCACAAGTACACAAAAACATATAAGCAAAATATACTATAATATTATATCAATAATGACACTTCATTTCAAAGAACCTTTGGCATTTTTGGAGAAAAAAATAATATGAATGTAATGCTCTTTCATACAGCATATTTACCCTGCAAACTTTACTTGTATAGGAAACAAGATCTCAATTGTTCAATCACTATATGATTCTATGAGGCAGAAATGATTCCCACTGCACAATTTTTTTCTAAAGGATTTAAAAAAATGTTTGACATTGTTTTGGTCTATATGAAACTTTGGAGGAATCACACTAATGGGCTAATCCTTCCATGCTTTCATTTATTTTAGAGCTACTAATACCAATGAATATTAGTATATTGCTTTTCGACTTGAATGTTCCTATACTTTTCACTTCTTTGTAGAGAATTTCACTGTCAGACACACTGCAAAATATTTGACTAGAAAAAGAATGCAAGCAACTAATCACTTTGCTTACACTCCAAAGACATCAAACTTTATAGTATTTATAAATAATAAAGTCCTACCTCTCTCAAAATCCAGGAAAAAAATAAATCTTACATTACATAGTCCTCCTCACTTTCAAATATCTGGCAGCTAGAACCCAAACCATATAGTTCAGAATTACATAGCATCAAAATGGAACTTGTGTGCGTCCTGTTGCTTTTCCCTCTTGTCCTGCTGCTTCTCCCTGCGGTGGAGGATGCCAATGATCGCGGCAACAAAGAGGCAGGTGCCAATGAGCGCCCCAGCTGTCATAAGCATGGCCTTACTTGGGGTGATGAACAGCTTGCTCACCCATTGATCCGGGTGCTCCATGGGATATGGGATCACAATCAGTTGAGAGTTTGGGATAATCTGCGTAAAACTATTGGTGAGCGTGTCAGAATAGTTTCCTTTAGGGATGCCAACATCTAGGACTTCAACAAAGTTCCAATTGCGTCCAAGACCAAAGATGGTATAGGGCAACTGGAGCACACTGTGGGCTGTCTGCGAGAGCTGGGTTGCCCGAGAACTCTGAGTCCCTCCTTTGGCAGTTGTAATGGAGTACCTGATGGAAGGGCCAGGCTGGTTTGTTCCATATGGAACAGTCTGCAGTTTACATATTTCACCATAACATCCACCAATCAGTACCTGTCAAGGAGAAGATATTCAAATTTCACATCTGAGAAATGCTAAAAGAATCGAGTTATAACATGTTTACAATTATTGTAAGTAATATGGCAAGATACAGTCTCTGACTAAGAAATATCAATAATACTGCAATATGATGTATTCTGTATATGTACACATACTAAGCCAAATAATTTTCATCATCATGATTTGATAGCTGCATTTGAAATTAATGATATCAATTTGTATTTGTAACAACACCATGAATAACTATCATGCAAAGAATAGGAATATGCATGAAAATAAAAAGTTACACAAGAAGCAGCAATCTACTCTAACCTTCACAAAAACAGCATCATACTCCACAGAATCCTTGTAGACATTCATATGATATTTTCCATCGTCTGTCTTCTGTACCAAAAGAACATCAAGGGTACCATCCTCCTGGAAATCACAGAAGGTCCCTAACACTGTTTCCCCAAAGGCTTTAAAGATGTTCCACTGATTTACAAATTTCCGCTGATACTGGCAAGAGGAATCATCACACACACTATTTTCCATCAAGATCACTCGTGGTTTTTGGGATGCATCAATCAAGGTAACTAAGAAATCTGGATAGCCATCCAAATTATAATCACCAACACGTAGAGTTACCGTGTCTAAAAACCTATAACCTGTAGATTCAAAGGGAAACGCCCATGCTGTGCCATCATCTTCAACAAAGTCGACATCAAGGAAATTCCATGATGATTTCCTGAAGTCATATACAGCCAAGTAGCTTTTCTTGCACTGTGCATCATTACAAACTGGGATTATGGCTTCAATATTTCCATCCAAGTTCACATCCGCAAAGGCTGTTTGGCCGACATGATGCAAGCCCTCTGGGACAGAGATTGTTTTATTCAAGCTGTACTTCCCATCAATGGATGACCATATCTCAAACTGTCCCTCTGCAGTGATCCAGAGATCAGCTGCTAAATCACTGTCTAAATCAATAAAGGCATGGGAACTTGGAAGCTTTAGATGTGGTAGTGGTTCAGGATCTGGAGCAACTATTAGTTCTGGTCTAGGGGGACCTTTTGGCCCAAAAATCCAGAATGTCCGGTTGCCATTCTCATCTTCTCCAAATAGGTCTGGAATCATATCACCATTCACATCCATTACCAGTGGCTGGCTCTTCAGTTTCATCAGTGGTTTATCCTCTAAAGTACAACTCAGGGTCATATTCTTTTGATTCCCCCACAGGACATAGACCTCATACAGACGACTGACTTTGTTGAAAGGAACCAGGAGTAGGTCCATGGCTCCATTCCCATCAAAGTCTCCAGGGACTATGCTCTTTATCCAGAGTTTCTCAAATGTGCATGATAGTCCTTGGTCTGACTCACGCAGTAGAGGAGCTTCAAGATTAGATATAAGAACTTTAACTGTCTTCAAATCTTCTGTTAGGACAATCATGTCTGTGTGTTTGTCTGAATTGAAGTCTCCAAAAGCAGCTGGCATATAATTAGCTGTTTTACCAAACACTAAGTCAGTTATGTTGACTCCAAGTACCTGGGTCTGGCACAATAAAACCAACACCCAAAATGATGCTTGGGCTATAGGTTTCATTTTGACAGATTAATGATATTATAACCAGAATTGCAATATGAAACTAAAATAAGTCTTTCCCAAATAACTGTAACTTTCTTTTATTCCCCAACATTCAAAAATTATTTTTAAAAAAGGTTTGTGGATGAAATCGATGTTGTTTTCCTCTTCAACAATCCTGTGAAAGAAACAGGGTATCAAAATCATGTTACATGCAATTTACGTATACT
>NC_091573.1:7306347-7308847 GCF_042767895.1 Penaeus vannamei | reverse complement strand
TGCGTTTTCACTGCGATCACTGACAATGGCATGATCTAGAGGGTAGGAAGGGAGGGAGGAAATGAAGTGCGCCGCCATAACAGTACATAAAATATCAACGAGTCAAGGGATGATCTAAGTGCGGGTAAATGTAAAAAGGTCTCAGCTTTTCGGTTTATTAAATGTCATGGAAAGCGGTTGCAAGCTTGATTTCCTCTTTTTCTGTCTATTATGTCCAGGGTATCGAGTACGTGTCTATTTTATACACAGCGGCTTCCCCCTTGAGGCCAGCTGTTTGCTTCCGACCGCCGGAGTGTCTGATTCATCCAGTCGAAAGAAAAAAAAGGGGGGGGGGTGAGTTCTTAGGGTTTCTTCTTTCTTCCTTTGTTGTTTTAGCTTTGTCCCGTTCTGATATGGGACAAATATGTATACATGATATGGCTCTGGCATATATATTTTATGGCCGGATGTGTGAAGCGCCACAGTCCGGTCTTGTTGAATAGTGTTTACAAGTGATGCCGTAGAAAATACGGACACATGTGATGAATAATTTAGGCAGTGTGTAAATACTTTTGTGCAAAAAATAGTAATAAAATGTTATCTGTATGAAATTTCCCTGTATTTTTAAAATTTATGTGTATCCATTTTCCTTTAATAGAACCATGGCAGCCATGATGGTAAAACTCCCCCAATTCCCTATCTATGGCCTAACGTCTCTAGTTTGTTTTCGTTTTCCTGTTAAACCTCACCATTTACTATAAACAACAAAAGACAAATATATACCTATGTTGCACGGTAAAGTTATCAATTCTCATTCATACCTCTTTCTACATTCGTCGCAATGAACTCTGTTCAAGTGCATGAGTGTGTGTGTGTGTGTGTGTGTGTGTGTGTGTGTGTGTGTGTGTGTGTGTGTGTGTGTGTTGTGTGTGTGAGTGTGTGTGTATGTGTGTGTTGTGTGTGTATGTGTGTGTTGTGTGTGTGTGTGTGTGTGTGTGTGTGTGTGTGTGTTGTGTGTGTGTGAGTGTGTGTGTATGTGTGTGTGTGTGAATCAACCTCATTCCATCTCACACCAATTCTTTTTAAGTGAGCGTTTTATCCTGCCTTTCAATTTATCAAGAGCAAAACACCGTTTCAAAATGGCGCTCTAATTATACCGCCAAAAGACAAACTTGGGACAAAAAGCAAGCAGATAAGAAGACATTCAGAATAATAGAGTGGGTTGCGGAATACAGAAAAATATTTTTTTTCACTATTTTCTTTTTTTCATCAATCTTATTCAAAGGTGTGTAAGTCTGTTATACTTACTAAAACTGATATATCACAGAACAGGAGATAATAGACATTCTTCAACTAAATGAGACATCTGTAATGTTATATGACACTACGGTCTCTCGTCGATGTGGAAATGGCAAACATATTACAATCAGACACCTAATTAATAATTAATGAACACAGTGGGACCCACGGTCGATAGCTTTCTCCACGATGTCTATAACATCAACCTTTGTTTATGTTAGAAAAAATAATTCATAACCATTTTTTTTAAAGAAGAGTCGAGGAAGATCGTATTGATATCTTTAATACATCTTGTTTAATATTTCACGACGAGTCGAGGTGACGAAAACTGAATGTTAAGCAAGAGAAGACTTTGAAATTAGTGTGCCATGGTGTTCTGGATATTTCAAGTTATAATACTTTTTTTATCCTGTCAATACTTTATCTTTACAGGCAGATATATATAATAAATCATACAGACATTCCATAGGAAATTTTGTGGAAATTTCCTATGCATGAGAAATTTTAAGAATTTTCCATATAAGGTATACATTTTCGCAGACGTTTGCAAAATAACATAAGGATCAATGATTTCATGGAATTCCGGATTAATAAATCGAATTCGCATCCCGGCACATTGTCCCCTGAATGTATTTGGCAACATGAACAAACCAGAAATATTTTTATGTGTCTAGCTTCCAGACCACGACTAACGCTGGCGCTGCATTGCTGTCAACACAGGGTCGCCATGGTTACCGACACTCTCTCGCCGCCAAAACCTGAAAATGTTCCTCAATCAAACCACCCACATTCCGTCCTTTATCGCATACCATTAGCGATCTATGTATCCCCGAATTGTCCAAATAATCGATGAAATGACCAAGAAATGATCAAAAGTCGGTTCTATGGGAGGAATTTCGCCCAATCAGCCCATCGTACGTGGGGAAGCGCGCGCAACATTCCAGAGAAGTGAGTCCGTCGCTGGCGTTTCGCTCACGACATTCCCGCTTGGTCAAACCGCTGTCGTCCAGTGCGCCCTCCAGTGGTCCCCGATCTAGTGGTCCGTTGTGGTCTCCCAGGGGCGCTCGGATATCCTCCTCCTCCTCTTCCCCCCTTCAAAAGAAAGTTTTTAAAAAAGTCTTGGCGACAAAATACTCTTCGTCTTTTTAGACTCGGTGAGAGAGAGAGAGGAGGCTAGAGCGGCGCCACAATGGGTGACGATAACGCTTGGGTTTTTGACAGC
>NC_091573.1:7276347-7293847 GCF_042767895.1 Penaeus vannamei | reverse complement strand
CGTTCCTCTTAATGTGCTATAGTTTTCCTTAAGATTCTTATTCTAAGAACGTTAAGAAAATTACTTGATCGAACGGGTGGTATAACTACAAGGAGATGAAATACATTCCGTTCCTGTCATTTTTTTATGAACCGCGTCATTGAAACAGTGATTCGAACCCTATAGACTAGGGTCTTTTTTCTTCTTTTATAGGGTTTTAGGAAATGTTGACTTGGGTTTATAGATAAA
Organism: Penaeus vannamei; assembly: GCF_042767895.1. Taxonomy (NCBI): domain Eukaryota; kingdom Metazoa; phylum Arthropoda; class Malacostraca; order Decapoda; family Penaeidae; genus Penaeus; species Penaeus vannamei. The sequence continues at coordinate 7,293,619 of NC_091573.1, read as the reverse complement.
CTTTTACTTTTGTTAACTAAGTCAATAGCTTAAGTTACTGTTGACACTGACATCAACCCATCATCTACATAAAAAATATCTTTGACTAATCATGACTACAATCTTTTTCATATTGACCTGCTATCATTCTTTAATGCAAAGATTGCAACACTGGCTGAAACAGCTCCAGAAAGTTTAATTGTTATTCTAAACTCTATTATTTCATCTTCTAAATTACCAATTTTCTCATTTTTCCTGGCTTTCTGGGATAAGCACCATGATGTGGAAAATGCCAAACTTTGCCATCACGATTACTTGATCCTTCTTTTGGGATTGATTCTCCATAACCTTTCTCTATGAGATCATTCATAACTTTGGCATAATCAATATCTCTGACTTTACCTACAATGTCAGGGGGTACTATGTGTGGGGCCATGGAATAGTATGAAAAAAATGACGTAAAATTAAACTGAATTTTATCTCGCCTACATATACTTTCTCTCACATATCAAGAAATAGGAGTATTTCCATAAAATATTCTTGTCCTATAACTACTGACACCTTTACACTATTCATGACAAGTAATAAGTGAATCTGAAAAGATGGGTCACTAAAAGGAGTCATGGCGGTTATTTTATATTGGTCGGGGCCACAGAATGAAAAAGATGATAACCAATGCTACAGACCAGGGGTTACTTTCTGGGAAGGCATGAAGCAATATGAAAATTCTGACGTCGAATTAAACTGAATATGGTCTCATCTATAGTACCTACATATCTCTCACATAATAAATGTTCCTGTCTTATAGCAAATAACACCGTTACACTATTCATAACAAGCAATAACTGAATCTGCAAAGACGACAAACAATGAGCGAGGGTCATGGGGATTTTTACATATTGGTCGGGGGCCACAGAACGGAAAAAGGTTTGGAACCACTGATGTTTGGTCTGTTTGTAAAAACTGTGCGAGACCCGACCTAAAGAATATTCATTACACGAACATACAAATACACAGAAATAAATGCATATCTATCAGTCTAGACATGTATGTATACCGGACAGATAGATAGATAAATGTATAACTATGAGATAGGTAAACAGATACGTATTCATTACTGTGCATATGCCTGTCCATATATTTGAATGTTCATTTTAACAAAGTGAATGTACAATTTTAACAAAGTGACTGTATCGAAGCACGGAAAGGGTCCTTAGTCATGCTTTTTAGATCAATGGAAGAATGTCGAGTGAAGCGCATTTGATGACACTAAATGCAGTATTTTGTTAGTGAATGAGTGAGGCACTTAGCCATATGCGTCGACAAGGAGACCCGAGTTTCTTAGTAACGACAGGATCGATCCCTGCTTCTTGGAGGAATGAATTATTTACTTATTCTCTCTCTGGCTTTGACAACTCCCCCGCCCGCAGTCCATTGTGGGTGATTTACACCGAGGAGGTCTTCAATGCAGTGCCTGTGCCGCTAGCATCTGTAGTAGAGTGTCACTATCTTTTAAATAAACATTTTCTTCATTTCACCAAGAGCGAAAAACAAAAGAGGCGCTAAGGTTAAATGCAAATATCGCTTATTGTTGATTCTATTCCAATTGGTCAGTTGTTCTACCATGTTAGTGGGTTGAACATACCTGATTTTAACATCTGGGATCAACCATAACAAAACTGTTATACGTAAAGGTAACCTGCCAACAATAAAGCTGCTTCACGTACGAAGTGTTATCAGTCACTGCTTATGTAGTTAGAACTTTTTGAGTACTGTTTTTTCCACATTGCAAGGAGTCGTAATTATCCTCATTCAGTAACACCACCTACATTAGATCATTATATATCTGAGTTAATGACCCACGTAGATTCAAAAGTGAGAGAGAGAGAGAGAGAGAGAGAGAGAGAGAGAGAGAGAGAGAGAGAGAGAGAGAGAGAGAGAGACAAACAGACAGATAGAGTCAAAGATAAAAATAAAATAGAGATTGTATTTCTATAACTTGCCTCAGTTTATAGCTCAGTGGTACTGTATTCCGGTACGAAGTTGTGTCGTGCTAGAACGAAACATTTAAGATTTCTACGGTGATAACAGGTTGAAATATACAATAATATCGCGTTTCTGTTTATCATTATTACAGGTTATCATCATTCTCATAATTAATTCGGTATCAATAATAGTATTACTAGTGTTGATCATGAAAATGATAATAATTACGATAATAACAAAATAACAAAAGTAATGATCATAGTTATAGTAAAAATAATAATCTTTCTGATAATTGAATATTCGTGATTTTAATGACGAGAATGGCATGATTATTAATTTAATAGCAGTATTATGACAGTGACAATGGCAATTATGATAATCATTATGCTAGTAATGAAAATAATGATTATATCCTCGTCATAATTAACGTCTTTCTTTCCGGTTTGATAACTGTTACCATCATCAGCAAGAACGTTAACTTTATTTTTGGTGTTTTTACAATTATTGTTGTACCTGTTCACAACTGGCATCCCACTATACATACATGTACATAATGCATACATTAATATACAAACACTAACAAACACTACCGGACAGACAAACAGACAGGCAGGCAAACAGACCGACCGACATAAAAGTAGAACAATTATGTGCCAAAAGCTTAATGTTAAGCGTGTTCGTTAGAGCTGCCACAGTCATGAAGGTAAAAGATTGCACGTATTTTGAAAGGAAATGCGTCAAACATTCAAAATATTTTGGCTGTCGACCCCTTCAGTAAGCAGCAAAGATTGTGCAAGATGGCATCTATAGTGATGACATCCAAGATTGAATGAATAAGAAAAAAAATGTTTTGTCTAACTTCCGAATCAGTTTTAAAACAACGTGGAACTTTATTTAGCTTTAAAAGGCTTTTATCATACTGCCCCCTCTAGGACGACACGAAAGAAAACACTTCCTTATAAAGACTTTAGTGTTGTAACCTGCAAACGATAGCAGAGATGGTGAAAACTGGTTTTAACAAGCGAAACCACGGGATAGTAAAGAAAACAGAGCCACGTGGAACATCAACATTGCAGAATTTCCACCAATCTTTGACAATTCTGAACAATGTTGTTTTTTTAACCTCGATCGCAACGGACGTCACCCATAACACTCGCTCGCCAAAATTCACGACCTACAAACTCTCGAGAATAGTATATAATCTTTTTTCACATGCTCATATCTTCTGTTTGCTCTCCCGATGACGTAATACGTAAAATCTCCCTCCCCCCCTCAACATACCTGTGCGAATTCCTGTTATTGATCACTTACCTAGCTGCACTGCCGGCCTTGTCCCGCCTCTTGTTTACGCTATGCAGGCAAATCGGCGGGAAATCGAGCATGTTTGTGCTTCGGGATGCAAAAGTATCCATTTTAGAAGTGGAAATAGGTTGTTATCTTCATCATTTACGGGGTTTTATTGAAGATTGATAAAGTTGTTTTTTTTATTCCTGAAACGTATAAATGATGTTATCTCCCCCGCCCCCCACACACACCTGTTTAAAGTATTTTTGGAGGGTTAAAGAGTTTTCTAGAAGCAAAATTTGGTTGTCATATGTTGCAGGTCGTGAAGCGTATATGTTTTATCATTAAATTGGTGAGATGGATATGATTTTAGATGAAGGATGGTGTTGATAAACTTTCCAACTACCGCGAATTCTATTGATTTAAGAAACTGAAGAACCATCAATTAAACTAATTATGCCCCCCCACTAAACAACAATTTCCTGTAACACCAAACACTTCACCCAAGACTCCAAAACAAACAAACAACCAAAAATACCACACAGCAAAGACACAAAACAAGATAGATATATCTCACACACCACACACACAAAAAAAAGAAAATGCACAAACAACCATAACAATAAACCCTTAATGCACCGAAGACCTCCATTGCCTCAAACATCAACAAACAGCTGCCACAATCTTCACCAAGCACATGACTGAGGTAAATATTGATAAGGTTAATCAATAGGAGGGTCACATGTAGTCATGTCAGTGGGAGGGGTGGGGGAGGAGTGAAGGGGTAAGAGGGAGGAAGGGGTAAAGGTGGGAAGAGAGAAAGAGGAGAAGGGGGGAGGGAGAAATGGGAGAAGAGGGAGAAGGGGTAAAGGTTGGAAGAAAGAAAGGAGGAATTGGAGGAGAAATGGGAGAAGAAGGGGAAAGGTGGAAAGAGAGAAAGGGAAGAAGGGGGAGGGGTAAAGGTGGGAAAAGAGAAAGGAGGTAAGGGAGGAGGGATAAGAGGGGGAAGGGGTAAAGGTGAGAAGAGAGAAAGGAGTAAAGGGAGGAGGGAGAAGAGGGGGAAGGGGTAAAAGTGAGAAGAGAGAAATGGGAGAAGAGGTGGTAAAGAGATCCAGTTTTGGGCGGCTCAGGTCCGGATAATGACCATTCACAGGATATTTATCGTCAATCATGAATCAATAGCGGATTCTGGCTAGCTTGACCATGCTCGGGCAATACGGCATACCGTCAATCGTCAATCGTTAGCTTTCGACTGGGTATTGAGGTAGAAATGGATGCAAACTGCATCAGAGAAGTTTAAGGTGCGTGGGTTATGGAGAGAAAGTGTGATTTATATATTACAGAACCAGTAAAGCGGATATTAATTTCGTTTTTATTTTTATTTCTTATTTTTTCGTCGCAACCTTCTTGGTGTTAGTCTCCATTTCCTCTGGTCAGGTTAGCGTCCTATTTTCTTTTTTTTAAACAAAAGTCCTATGGCCACGCTTTGTTTATTTTTAAAACTCCTACTGTGACTATTATTTTCGCTTACACGTTCTACCCTTCTCTTTCTTTTCTGTTTTTGTCTCCCGCGCGTTCCCGAACCTCGTTCCCAAACCGGAAATGTTCCAAGATTAAACAGTATCTAACTCCGACGCCTCACAACATTTTTGAATATCTCCCACCAGTCTTCGAGCCCGGCTGCGAAGATGACTCCGAACACACCAAGATCCACGAGGAATACAAGAACCTGGTGGACTTCATGCTGGGGTCGTACATGGAGGACATCGGCATCACTCCCGACCAGTTCGAGTCGGCTTGCGGGAAAGCCGCCATCAAGACCACGTTCCATCAGGTTAGTTTCGTTTCCATGTCAGTCGGAGGAGGACGTTGCAAAATCTAGGATGTTTATTTCCTTTTCTGAATTGGAGATTGTTCGTATATTAGAGAAAGTAGAGGAAGTTTTGTATCTACCGTAGAGTACTGTTGATTATTATTGTTTATTTGATCCTACATCGCATAAACAAATATTTAAGGAGCTCTTCTCCACAGACGCTGTTCGAACAAGTGTGGGCGGCTGACGACTACGAGATTTTCAAGAGAATGATGATCCAGAAGAACCTCGAGTTGCAACTGCAAGCACTGGAGCTGCTGCAACAGCGTTATGGCATCATCCCCGAGTCATGTATGCCCGGCGATGCCATGAGTCCCGAGGAGCAAGCAGTCATGGAGGAGGTTATCAAGTAAGTACTGTTCGCTCGACCAGTCACGGAAGTCAAAGCCTAAGTATGGTCACACTAGGCCTTCGATAGAAGAAAAAACAGACACCAACCATATTTAGGTCGCTAGGCCTACACGGGTGTAAAAAGGTCGGGGTCCAACACTCAGATCGCAGGATAAAAGGTCACTTCAAGGAGCTGGGAGGTCACAGGCCACACCAACCTTACCCCAACACAGTACAGAGATCACAGTTACAAAGCCGGAATCAGCAGGTTGGTTGTTATGTGGCAACTCTGCGGGCCAACTAGGTCAACTACGAGAGCTCAGGCGGTCAAACATTGCTTGTATGAAGGAACTTGTGCTTTTTTATGCTATGATTGCCCTAGGATAAATTAACCACCAGATCACATGGAGACGGTATTATCAATAAAAAAATTGTTTCTATTAGTATACTTCTGGTTAAAATTTCTCTGACCTAGTTGAGCTTAAAGCAGAGTTGAGTTGTGAGTTGTGCAGCATGATTAGGTGGTCCTCGTGCCCACCGTGACACTGTGCACTCTCTGTCATTTTGGGCTCGAGCCACGTTCACTCAGCCAGCACTTTGTTAGGAGAAGCTGCACCCATTTGAAGCCACACTGTAAGGCCAAGAGGCAACTGTTTTCAGCATTCATACAGACTCTCCAGTCGCTATCTTAATGCATCATTTCCGACTTGGAATTGTTTCATAACTAGGTGTCAAATTCTGAAAACAAAATAATGTCACTTAGCTTAAGTTGTCTGCTGTTGATGTGCGGTTTATCCTCCCACAGTCCAAATAGTTAACACAGACATCAGTTTTGCAGGATCTGGCCATGAGTGATCAGCACTACAGCTGGTCCAGCTAGTGAAGCACTTGTATATGGTGGCACCTATAATGAAGAGTGCCACGGCTATATCCTCTTATTATGAGCAGATCGGCCACACACTATCGTTGTTAACATGAATACTTTCAAATGATGTACAAGAGTGTTTACTGCAACATAGACTATTGCAGAAAGCACTGGAATGCAGTTTCTTGTGGATTTTATTTGGCATATGTATTTAGAAACACAAAGTTTTCTTTCTTTTCCTAGATTCAACATCATGCTATGTCTGATTAGTAGGAAATAAGTGTGTTAAGTAAAGGCACAAGCTTCATGTAGTCCCCACAGATGATGCCAGTGTGCCCAAGCAATAACCCCCCAAAAAAAGTATGGCATATTTTGTGGTTGTGATAATAGCCATGAGTGTGGGTTGGGAGTTGTAAGCGGTAAGCCGTACGAGGTAAGCCGCAGCTATCCTTACTATCTCTCTCTTTCCATGACCCCTGGCGACAAGCCTCCCTCTGACACGAGCGCTATGACCGACGAAGAACGAGCTTTGTTGGAAGAAGTGAAGAAGTAAGTCCAGCCCTTGCACTCAGTCACCTCCGGAACGACTCTTGTAGGTCCTTTAGTGTGCTAAGCCCGAGTTCGAGGACCAGCGTCTCGCGTGGCTACCTTGCCTTTGCCTTTGCTCTGCCTACTCGGAGTTCCAAGCAGGAGGTCCTTCGGTGGTTTTGTTCCTGTGGGGGATTCCTCTGCTTAGTGTGTGTGTTCTGTTTTGAATGTAGGGGTAAGATGTTTGTGGATTAATTTGTTTTGCTTGTTAGTATCGTCAGTGGTATTGTTATTTCTTTTGTTGTTGTTGTTATTGTTGTTAATATTATTGCTGTTGTTGTTTTGCTATTGTCATTATTATCGTAATTATTATGATCATCCTCTTCATGATCATTCGTGATCCTCCTCCTCTTCATCATCATCATCATCATGTCACATAAAATCAGAGTTTCACTCGGCGTTTGATTCTGCACAAATTATTCTTTGTAGACAGAATCGGTTGCCTTTCATCAAAGGTAGATGTATCTTTCTGTGTCAAAGGCATTTTTAAGAGGAGTAAACTGTCTGTATCAGTGTAATGTTGCAAAGGTGTGAAATATTGCATAGTGAATACGATTCAAAAGGAAATCCATAGCCCTGTTTCATGAGCATCTGAGATTGGTTCGAAGACGCCAAATATTCTTCTAGGCGTCTGTCTTGTAACACATAAACTTATGATTTATAAACGTAGGTGGGTGTTAAACATCAAAGCTTGTATTCCGCTTTATAATTTCTTGATTTTGTACCATTTGTCAGAAGATTCAGTTTCTTGGCGTGAAAAAAAGAAGGACCGAACATAAATTTCATGTTTTTTTATTGTATTTATTCTTTATTACGACCTTTCTCTATCAGTAGTATAACCGAGCCAGACGCTGGTCCTTGTAAACGCATTTGGAACTTCATTTCTTCCTAAGCGTATATGTATGATAGTATACAACATGGTTGGTAGCTAAAATTATTTACAAATTTTGAAATGTGATTCGGTGTAAGTTACTTTCCCTTTTTATCCAAAAATCAATTTTATTTTATTGAAATGTAAATGATAAAAGTCTATGACAAGATTGTTTTTCTTGGAAAATATAACCGAAAATTCTCGTTATTTACACCGTGTCATATTTTACTTTGTTCTGGCTTAAGATTCTAGATTTTTGTGCACGGTCATTGTTTTTGGTAATAAGTTGTAGACGTGTAATAGCAGAAGCATTAGCAAGTCCATGGTATTACAAAATAGAGACCTTAACCTGGAAAATGAATCGGTATTATTCGTGGAAAAAAGAAAATGGCGGACCCTCTTCAACCAGGTAGTCGCCATTTTGTTAATTTTGTTCTTAATATATTTTTTTATTTACATTTATCCTGCTTAAATGTTTATTTTTGGCTGGAGGAGCAATACTTCAAATATATCATGCCTTTACAAAAAAAAAAGGCTTTCTTATCTAATTCTATGCCTTTTATGTTGGTTTATCTATGGTTTTATTATTATCCAAAAAGCAAAGTCTCTTGCATGTGCACACAAGCAGATCTGATTTCTGTATACAAGGCCTGAAGGTAAGTCAAAAGTCCAGTCGGTAATTCAGTCAATAGATACTTGTCTTGTAAGTCACGCTTAGGTATCCATCCAGTCTGTCTCTCTCCTGTTCAGTCAGTGTCTGCACCGGAACTACTAAGGGTTAGTTTGATTTAACTCGCAGAGTATAATATTTCTTGCCAGTTTTTACAAGGAAATTAATCTTTATTGAGATATTTGATTTTTTAAGGATAGTTTTTCAACAAAACGTCGAATTCCCGCACTTGCCGGCTACTGCAACGAGCGGGTAAAAAAAGGGGGAACTTTCTTCTTTTTTGTATTTTCTCTGCTTTGCTTCGTTGAGCTGAGAGAACATCGTGCTTATGACATATCTAATGGGTTATGATATGGGCATGTCATATACATATGTATGTATATATATGTATGTATGTATATATATGTATGTATGTATGTATATATATATGTATATATTTATATATACATATATATACATACATATACATACATTTGTGAGCATACACTCACAGGTTAAAACTTCAGTTATTCGAGAACTACTCATGGTCATTACTTATACGGCTAGCACACTGTCCTGTATTGTGTTTTGCTCAAGAAATGCACAATTTCTTATCTTTCTCTTGGAATGGAAGGTAATTAATAGTATTCCGTAAGGACTTCAGTAGAGTGCACTGATATATGACAATGCAGTTGCTCAGAAACCTCAATGGACCGGCAAACGATCATATCACAAAAGAGCCGAATTTATGAAGTTCAGTCTGTATAGAAATAAACAAGACGAAAAAAAAGAAAAGGGAAATTAGACTATGTTTTAAGATATGGCTAGAAAGGTAACAGACACACTTTAGCTTAAGTCCCCCCCATAAAGATGATTGTAAGTGAAGAGAGGGACAGAGACGGGCATTGGGCTGCAGCAACTAAGGTAAAGTATGTGGTAATTATACCGTTGTCTATTATCTTTTATCATATTATATTCTGTCTCTCTTTTCTGTTTTCGTTTGTCAGATGTTCAATGATTTATTTAGAAAAAATAATGTTTGTTTGTATGTTCAGAATGAATTTATGAAATAAAAACAGACCTGAAGAAGAGAATGATAACAAATTTACGTTTTGCAAAATCCCCCACCCCCCTTCCAAAAGAAAGGGAGGGGGGGGGGACTGCCATTGTTAATGCATATTGACCGAAAACCCCACTTTGACCCCCAAAAGAAAGTGTCTTGAGCACGAGGCAGTGCCAGTGAGTTTAATAATGATAATAATAATAATAACAATGACAACAATAATTATAATAACGATAAATGTAATAATAGTGATAATTACAATAATGGTCATAATAATAATAACAAGGATAATAATAACAGCAATGACAATAATGATTATAATAGCAAAAGTAATAGATACAGAAAATAACAATAAACAAGCCATAAATAAGCAACAACCAACAGAAAAGCCCAAGAAGAGAATCATTTTTGTACCGGCGCCATCTTACCTTAACTTCATACCCGGCAAGAAATCCAAGAACACGAGGCTGTGAAAGCGAATCTAATAATAATGATGATAATAATAATAATAATAACAATAATAATAGTAATTATCATAGTGATAATAGTAATAATAATAACAATAGTAGTAATAATAATGATAACAATAGTAATAACAATGATAATAATATTAATTAATAATATGATATTAACAACAATGATAGATATAGAAAAAAATAAGTAAACAAACCCGACATAAGCAACAACCAAGAGAGAAAAGGCCCAAAAGAGAATTCAATTTTTTTTTAACCGGCGCCATCTTAACCTGAACTTCCCGCCCGACAGGAAATCTCTCGAAGAACACGAGGCTGTGCAGGCGAGTCTGGACGAAGAAACACGAGATTTGGAGAAGGCGATTGTGGAGTCCAAGTTCGAGAAGGCGAAGCTGGAGCAGGAGCGAAATAGGGAGAGGGAGATGCTGGAGAAGGCGCTGAAGATGTCCTTGAGTGACACGCCAGAAGAGGAGGAGGAGGCGGAGGAACCGGCGGAGGAGGAGGATACGAGCGCACAGGTTAGTTGTTTCGATTGTTTTTTGTTTTTTCGTTTTTGTTTATGTTTTTTTTCTCGATGTTTCGTTTTTTTCGTTTGCTCTCATTCCGTTGCTTTTCTTTCATCATTCTTTCTTTTTTCTCTTTTGTTTTATTCTTTCTCCTTTTTGTTTTTATATATATTTTTCATTCTTTCTATCTTTTTTGTTTTATTATTTTCTTTCTCTCTTTCACCCTTTTTCATTTCTCTCTTTCTTTTTTCCTTTCTTTGAAACATTGGTAATTAACAGTAATTAAAGATGACATGCATATGCACTACCCCCAATTCCCAACCTTAACGGACTTACCAGATTGACTCCAAGAGCATCTGATTAATTGTAATAACAGTAATGATGATAATGATAATAATGATTAATGGTGATAATAACAATAATAATAATCATCATCATAATCATAATAACAATACTATTATTATAATGAATTTAATAATAATGATAATGATAATAATAATAATATTATTATAATTATAACAACAACAACAATAATAATAACGATGATAAAAATAACGTTAACATTGATAATAACAACTAGAACAAGAAAACACCAAAGCCGCTATTGCAAAACCAACAACAACAACAACACTGACCTCTCGCCCCCCCCACCCCCCACCCACCCCACCAGAGCAACGAGATCGACCCCGAGAGCCTCCGTCGGCGGGCGGAGTACCTGAAGGAGCAGAGGGACAAGCTCCTGGCACTCAAGCAGCAGGAGAGGGAGAAGCAGCTCGCCGCCTTCGAGGAGTCGGCGCCCCAGAAGAGACCCAAGTCCTCCAGGGCGGCTAGGAAGGTGGGTTGGGGGGAGGGGAGGGGTTGGGGGGAAGGATGGGGAGGTGGGATGGTAGGGGGAGGGGGAGGGGGTGGGTGAGAAAGGGGGTGGGGGAGGAATGGGGAGGTGGTGGGGGGAGGAATGGGGAGGTGGGATGGTAGGAGGAGTGGGTGGGGGAGGAATTGGGAAGTGGGATGGTAGGGGGAGGGGTGGGAGGGAAGTAGGAGGGGAGGGTTGGCGCCCCAGAAGCGATCCAAGTCCTACAGGGCGGCTAGGAAGGTGGGTTAGGGGAGGGGGAGGGAGAAGATGATTAGAGGGAGGGGAGGGAGACGGCGATGGTAGAGATGGAAAGGGGGGGGGGGTAGGAGAGGGAGTAGAAGGGAAGAAGGGGAGTAGGAAGAGAGAGAGAGAAATGGAAGGAAGGAGGATGGGAAGAGCGGGGGAAACGAGAATGTTAGGAAGGAAGAAGGAGGAATGGTAGGAAGGAAGGAAGGAGGAGGGGAAGGAGGAAGGAGGGGAGGGGGTAATATAGGAAGGAAGTGAGATGAGGAAGACACTAAGGAGGAGAAAAGTGGTAGGAGGAGGAAGGGAAGGAAGAGGCAGGGGGAGAAATGGGAAGGTGAAAGAGGAAGGAAAAGAGAAGGGGAAGGGAAAAGAAGGGAAAGTAGAGAAAGAGAGGAGGAGGAGAAGGGATGGGAAGGTCAAGGATGATGACGATGATAATAAATGCACATATGGATATATCAACTTGATTTCTGTGCAGAGAGATGAAGACTAACAAGATTAATAATTCTCTACATGTTCTCTTCGGTTCTCCATCGCACGCAATAACCCCCCCTCCCCCCCACTCCTCCTGCAGGTGCTGGCTGGCTCAGACATCGACGCCCACACGCTGCAGGTGCGGAAGGCCCTGGCGGAGCGACTGAAGGCGGAGGTCATCGGGAACCAATAAACCACATACTTCATGAGGATTTATGTAGATCTCCTGAGTCGCTTCCTTAAACTTCATTGCGCTCTTAGTTTTTTTTTAGCTGTGTCTGTCAGTCTGTTTGTCTGTCTTGTCGGTTCCTATCTTTGTATTTGACTAGACTGTTTGTCGGTTTCTTCGATTTCTCTCTCTCTCTCTCTCTCTCTCTCTCTCTCTCTCTCTCTCTCTCTCTCTCTCTACCTACCTATCTTTCCTCCATTACCCTGTAATAGAATTTCCATTAATTCATCATATTCATATTAAAATTTCTCAGCATTTCCGTGGGATTTAATGAAGCGTTTGCAATTACATTTCCCCGCTGTTATTTCCGTGTAATGTTCTTTGTAGTTGTCGCTTCTTGTTTGCAAAGAATGGAGGAGACAGTATTGAAACAACAGTCTTCTAGAAATGGAATTTTAATGTGTGATACTGTGTGAACTACATCGGGTCAGTGGGTGAGAAGAGTGTGAAACAGGCACATACAAAAATAAAGAAAAAAAAATAGGATTTTATTGTTTATTCGTAAGATGTATACATAAGCCTTAGGGTCAACTTGAAGCAAGAAAAACAACAACAACGCACAAGATCAAATGCTGTTTCTTATATCAGTTTAACGCTTCCAAATACTTGGTCTCTTATACTCCAATAGAGTCATAGCACGTGCACACAAACTGTCTCCTGCTTAAGGAATTCAGTCCACCCATTTTGTTGGTGTTTATAATCCGTTTTCTTTGGAGGGAAAAAAATGAAATATGTTTAGGGTTCGGTATTTCGAAATTTTCTCGTAGATAAAATTGCCGATGGTTAAGATTCATCTCCGGTTGAAGAAAAAACACCATAATTAAGTGGTAATCATCAGTATCAAGGACTGGTAATCATCATATGAGAATGGCATGGTAATAACTTGTTTGTTATTTTAGTGCAATATTTTTAGGCATGTTCTAATCAGAGCCATGATTCGAATGACATTTTTTTCGAGAGAGATAGGGAGATATAGGAATTTTGTTTATCCGAATCTTAAGAAAGAAGCATATTAAACGACCTCCACATAGCACGAGACATTTTGTTGACTGTATGATTGAGATTATCATAGCTATGAGATATGTGATACGATTTCGACTCTCCCATTGCTCATGTGCACTGCTCAATGTGATAAAATATGCTAACGATAATACAAAACGATGTTATGCTTAGTCCTAGTTATGATATTTTATTCGCTTAGTGATTATTATTTTGGAATGTTTATGCAGTAGGTTTACCAAGAATCAGTGCCTTCATCTTATAGCTATTTTTCACCTTTATTGGCACAGAGATGGATTCTGGATGGCGAAAATCCAGCAGATCTTAATCTCTTCAATTAAGAACTTTATAAATTGAAACTTCAGATGGGTAATTGTAATTAAGGATTTTATTCATATGTCCATGGCTTTGACTATACGCTGTACCTCTCTGCCTATGCATCTTTTTTGTGATACGATGTTAGGGAGAACGAATATAAAATGAATACCCACTCCCCTGAAAAATGTGTAACTGGTGATTTATTTCTTTTTTCTTTTATTCAACTCGTCACGGAAGCTGATGTTCACCCATAGAAATAAAGAAAAAACATGTGTTTAAACTATAAAAAAAGAGTGATATGTCCTTATCATTACCTTCACTTTTGTTTTCGTTCAGATACAGATTTTCCATGTGATTTGTTATGGTTTCGTACGATGAAGTAGAATTCAGAATCACGTTTATATGGTAGTGTAATGCACGTGGGTGAGTATTTTTGCCTAAAGCACCGCGTCTGCACAATAAACTACACGAGAAAATTATGTTTTAATATCCTCCAGAAAGAGCATCTATTTCTCAGACACCGTGTTGGGATATCGCACAAACATATACATATACATAGAAAGACGCATCAACACGCAATGTTCATACATTACATATATACATTATCTCGAAATCGTGTATCATCAACACACACAGATGTACATACTGTACACACACATGTACATACACACATACATTATCTTGCAGTTCTATATCAACACACGTACTTAAACGTACACACACATACATTACCTCGAAGTCGTAAATCAACGCACACAAATGTATATACCTATGAAGCCTTGGAGGGTGACCTTTATTTAGGCTTCCATGACCTTTAGGTTCTTGACCTTGGCCCCTCTCAGCAACTTCCTTCTCGAAAATCTTACGTTTTAGATATCATCAAGGTCAAGATCAATCATTTTTTTCTTAATCATAAGGAATGTTCCTCTACCAATTGAAACAGGACAATAAATCCAAAAGACAATACAAAATAAATTTCTTTATTATCCTTACAAGACAACAGTAACGAGATTCACATTATTTTCTCTTCTTTCACACCAGAGAATAGAACTTCCCCGAATTAAACAAATCATGGTTGAATATAGTTTTGGCGGCTACGCGAGCCTCGTGATTTCGACCGGCCCGCCGCTCTTCTTCAAGACGGTGTAGTTGGCGCTCACGAAACGGAAGAACAGCAGGTCCTCCATGGCGGTGAAGAAATTGGCGAGGAATTTGGCGTCCGCGGGCTGCAGGACGGCGCACGACCTCACTTCGTTGTCGCTGTAGTGGTAGCGGTCATCGTAGCCGAGGAGGTGGCAGGCGGCGGCGTCGGTCACCTCCCCCTCGATGCTGCTGAGGGCCGGGAACCTCCAGCGGCGGTAGCGCTTGATGGCCTCGTCGCTGGCGGACATGAGCATGCCGCGCTTGTAGAAGTTCTTGATGATGTTGGCCACGCCCTGCGCCGTGAGGGAGCACCTGGTCACGTGCACGCCGGAGTAGCGCGGCCGCATGACGGAGAGCAGGTCGCACATGTAATCCACGTCCTCGTCCGACACCTCTTTGAAGGAGACGTCCATGAGGTGCGTCGGAACCCGCGTCAGGTGGTCCTTGGTGATCTCGTACAAGCAGAAGTCAAAGTCCACTTCCAGCCACATGAGGCTCGGCAGACAGGACGGCGTCTGCAGCAGGGCCGTCAGGGCGCCAATATCGCACACTCTCACCCTCAGGCAGACGAGGTGCCGCGTCACGTCGTTCAGGGCCAGGCTCTCGATGGTCGCCACGTTCATGCAGCCGAGAAAGTCCTCGAGAGGAGCGCTGCCGGCCTGCAGCACGCGCACCAGTTCGTCCGTCGTGTCGGGGTATTCCCACTCCAGGTGGTTCATTTCGGCAAAGAATATCGGGTAGTTCGTTGTGGCTACCAACTCCACCACGCCCGTGAGGTCTGGCGCCACCATATTCTTCTCGACGATCACCTGAATCTTGCTCGGAACTGTGTGCTGCAGCAGCGCGGCGACGGCGTCGGGCAGCACGGCGCTGTTCCGCACCTCCCAGTAGCGCGCAATCTCCACCTCCTTCGCTATGGTCTTGACGACGAGCGGGTGCGTGCGGCACTCGTGGATGACCCGCAGCGTGTACCCAAAGCGGTCCTTGGCTCGGTCCATGTGCAGGACAAGGTTCTTGGCGACGCGAGACACGTTCTTCTCCGGAAGGTCGGGCTGGTAGTCGAGGAGGCGGGCGAGGTGGCCGGCGGCGTAGATGACGATGCTGTCCTCGTCGGCGATTCTCTTCACAAGCGCTTTCATCGGGATTCCCTGGAGGTTCTGGTGAACGGCGTCCCAAGCGGCCAGGAACTGCGTCAGCGGGTGAGGAAGGGTCGACGTGGCGGGCGTGGTGGACGAGTGCGAGAAGCAGAAGGCCGAAAACACTGCCTGAACGAGGTCTCGCGAAAACAGCCGGGCCGCCTCCTGCTCCAAATCCTCTCTGAGATTCGGCAGACCATTCTTCTCCAGGCTCGTCCTCAGCAGGCGGCCCAGCGCCAGCAGCCACTCGGTCAGAGACGAAACTTTCAAGCGCTTCTCCGTGGACATCATGTGCTCGACGATCCCCCAGAGGAGCTCGGTCGTGGTCTGCGTCGCGACGGACCACCTCCCCGCCAGCCACGCGCGGCACGCGGGCTCCACGAGGGCCGGGTAGGTCAGCACGTCTGCCACGATGCCCCGCCGGGCCTCCACCCACGCGCGGAAGGACTCCCGCTCCTGCCGGGAAAGGAACCTGGCGGCCAGGGCGTGCGCGGCGTCGGCGCTCAGGCCGGGCAGCGAGAGGAGGAGCGTGGGATGGTGCTCGGCCAACATGCTCCTGGCGGCCGCTGCGTCCTCGGGGCGCGTCAGCAGCATGAAGCTCGCCTCCGTCCACTCCTCCAGGGCCTCCTCCAGGGCCTCGCGGCAGAACTTCATGATGAAATCGTCGATGACGATGAGGACGCGCGACTCCTCCATCCACTCGGCGAGCGTGGCCGCGTCCCAGCGCTCCGTCGTGTCGCTCAGCGTCTCCTTGACGGCCTCCCACAGGCCGCCCTCGGCCGCCTGCGCGCCGCTCAGCACGACCACGCCCTGCGGCAGAAGGCAGCCTCACTCAAGGGGCCTCGCTCGCATGGAGCTGAAGTGTTTGTGTACACACACGCGCACAGACATACAAACACGCACGCACACGAGGACACACAGACATACAAACACGCACGCACACGAGGACACACAGACATGCAAACACGCACGCACACGAGGACACACAGACATGCAAACACGCACGCACATGAGGACACACACACACACGCAGACACATACACACACACGTAGACACATGCGCACACACACACACACACACACACACACACACACACACATATATATATATATATATATATATATATATATATATATATATATGTATGTATGTGTGTGTGTATGTGTGTACGTATATATATGTATATATATGTATACATATATATATATATATATATATATATATATATATATATATATATATATATATATATATATATATATATATATGTGTGTGTGTGTGTGTGTGTGTGTGTGTGTGTGTGTGTGTGTGTGTGTGTGCATGTGTGTGTGTGTGTTTGTGTGTGTTTGTATACGTATATATATACTTAAACACATATATATAAATAAACTAAATAAATAGATAAC
>NC_091573.1:7251347-7253847 GCF_042767895.1 Penaeus vannamei | reverse complement strand
CAAGATTGAGTGAAATAAGTAAAGAAAATAAATAAGGAAGGCCCCTTCTCGGTTTGAATTTGGCGGGCATGAGTAAACATATCCTCCGTCTCAAGAAAAATCAAAATAAGCCATGAAAACAAGCTGTAAACGCCTCTCCAAAACTTCCACCATCTAGTCAACCACCCTAGTACAAGCGCCACCTCCAAAATCCCTCTCTCGAGATCCAAAAAACGAAATTACAAGCGCAAAACGATGGCGAGCGGCGGGCGAGCGGTTCGAATTTGGCGGGCTTCCGGGGCGCCGTGCGTGTGGCCCCCGTGGACTGTTGTGGTGAATCCAACATGGCGGCCGTCGTCGTGTCCCTCTGAGCCGCTTCGCCAAGAGCAAAACCCGTTTCTTGCGACGATGTGCAGCGTTATGACGGAAATCTCTCTGTGAAAGTGACCGTGGAATATATCTATGAGTATAGCGAGTGGTGGAGGAAAAGAGCGAGTGCCAGTGGCGGAGTCCGGGTCGCGCGAAGGGGAAACAAAAGTTGTGTCAGACCATGAGAAGGAAAGGGAACTAAAACTCTCCTCAGCTCGAAGGGAACTCAGCCTCTCCTTAACTCCTCCTGTGGGCGATGAGTGCGACTCCGGGGATCTAGACTTGGCGCAGAGATTGAAGTCTTCCGTTCTTGGTGAGTGAGGAGGACACGCGGATCGCCGAAAACCGGGGAGAAAAGGCCCCAAAAACAGAGCATTTTTTTCTCTCTCTCTCTCCATTACATATCATTATTTCAGGCGCTGGATCTGATTTTTTTCTCGAATTTCGGGACGTCATTCGTGTGCCTGTCTGTCTTGGCGACGTTCTCGTGATCGGAAATAGGATATTAGTGAAACTCGGCCCTGTGTTATTGTTGCAGTTAATGATGTTATTGAGGCAGTGTTGTTAGGGTTATTTAGGTTCATTATTTCCATGAATTATCCAGTTTTGGGGGAAATTCTTATTATTTTCCTTGATTTCTGTGATTGAACCTGTCATTGTGTCTATTATTGAAAGGAAATATCAATGCTTTTATTATGTTTCTCAGGAAATGCCTGTCATTAGGCTTACATCCAGTCCAGGAAAATATTAATTATTTTATTCAGTTCTTAAGAAAATTTCTGGTAATTTTGTCTAATTTCAAGAAAGTATCCATTGTTATGTCCAGTTTCTGAGGAAGTATTCATTAACATTTTCAGTTTCTAAGAAAATATCCATTAATCTATCAAAAATGTAAGAATTTTCATGTGATTTATAATTTCTAAGGAAATATCCATAATTATTTAATAGATTTAAGGAAAATGTTCTTTATTTTATATTAATTTCTAAGTCATCCAATTTGATGTTGGATAATCCTGGGTGTTAAATGCCCCCTTCCCACGCCCAGTTTCTGGATGGGTAATGAAATGGGACATGTTAGAAGAGGAAAATACGAGGAAGAAGTGTGTCTGGGTTGAAGTAATCACTTGAAGGGGCTAAGGTGTATTCATCAGTAAGGCATTAGGCCTACATTAATTCCATTAACATTGATTTAATTGTCTAGTTGTTCAAGTCACTCTCTTTGGCTAAAATTCGTACCCGGGGCATGCATTATTATTATTATTATTATTATTTTTTTTTTTGTCAGATGGCATTTGGTTAGCTGTAAAGGTATTAATCCTATTGCCAGTTTATATAATTCATTCCCCAGGTCTAAAATGGTTTCCTTGGTATCAGATTCATTTTCAGGGCATTACTTACCCATACTGTTGTTTAGGAAAAGGGAAAATTGTTTTGTTGCTTTGTGAATAATTGATACACGTGGGCTATTATTTCATTGTTTTTTGTCGTTTTGATTGTGGGACTACTGCTTGTGTATTTGTTTTTGCTTGAGATCTGAGGTCTTTGTATATGTGTGTGTGTGCTTTTTATTATTTTTTTTTTTTATCATGGCATGGGAAGGGTTAGGGGTTGAAAGGAACAGGTGCACAGGTATAGGGATTTAATTTTCCTCACCCTTTATCTTGGTGGTGTGTGGGTCTTGGGGAAAACCACAAATTTAGTTGTTGTTTTTTTGTATTATTATTGTTATGATATAAGTTACTCCAGGATATTTTTACAATGTTGGGGTTAGGGAAGAGGGTCATCCTGTTGTATTACTTTGCTTATCTTCAAGATTGAAGGAATATGCCTTTACTTTGATTTCTTAGGAATCTATCCACAAATCATAAATGCTTAAATTTTTTACAATGATTGATATAGTCTTAGTTAATAGGATTCATTTGTCAGCGTTTTTTAAACAAAGATGTTAATCCCATCAAATAAAAATTTAGTCTAATATTATTAGAATTGTCAATGGAACCATATTAAAGAAGAAATTTTAAATCAAAGGTCTTAAAAACACTACAGCCTTGAATGGGTATGAGAACTTTCTCTTCTGGTTGACAAGGTTTTGAAAGGCAAAGTGAAGTGCAGGACTATTTTGAAGTTTATTTGAATTATGTCTGATAATTTC
>NC_091573.1:7241347-7243847 GCF_042767895.1 Penaeus vannamei | reverse complement strand
AAAGGGAAATAATTGATAATTATATCATATACAACTATTTCATATATGATTTTCATCTAATGCAAAAAAAAAAAAAAAGGAAAAAAATTGTGATATTTCAGTCCGAAATGAACATTATATCGTTTATTTTGTAGTTTACTAGTAGATCTATTGCATGATGCAATAAGGATTTGCAATATTTTCATGTGCTTGTAAAAGTGCCATAGAAAAAATGACCTCTTTTATGGTGTTCAAAAAATCTCCTACATGAAATATTCACACACAAAAAAAATGAAATCAGAATGGCTGTATTAGCTATTTATTTATTATTATTATTATTTATTTATTTATTATTTTTTTGTGAGAATTTACTAAAAATGGTTAATTTGTCAAAAAAGCTGTAGCACACACAATTTAAGTCCGAAATAAACTTTATGGCTCATTTTGCAGCTGAATGATAAATGTAGTGCTTGTATCATATTGTTTATTACAGTTTTTTCCTGTTCTTGTAAAAATGATGAAATTGTAAAAAGTGCGTGACACAAGCACTAGATTTAGGATTGATCTATTAAAAAATCACATCAGAATGCCCCTTTTTTTTTTTTTTTTTTTTTTTTTTTTTTTTTTTTTTTTTTTTTCCTCCCTTTCTTTTTTTCTGGATTTTGTATAATTTTTGAAACAAATTTTCAAAATGGAAACTTAGTATGTTTTTTTTTTTTTACTATTACTCTAAAACTTTTTGGGCATTCTTAGATCTAAATAGAAAGGTGTGAGTTTCATCAAAATTGGCAAGAAAAATCTAAAAAAAATAATAATAATAAAATAAAATAAATAAATAAATATAAAATAAAATAAATCAGATGGTCACTTTAACCCACTTATGATGGGTGTCCCACATATGAGACACCCGAAAAAGTAAACATAGCCGGGTGTCCCACTGGTGTGATGCCAGATTGGAGCTCGCGCTTTGATTTTGTCGCCCTTGGCGTCCAGCGTGTGGGCAGGTTGCCAGACTTGCCTGCGTGCCGATTTTTAAGCCGCCTGGAAAATATTATTTTCGGCTTATAGATGTACAGTTGCAAGTGGGTTAAGCTCTCTGCTGGAGTTCTGTTACTAATCCCTTTGTCAGATTACTTGTGTTGTAAATCACTTGAACAACATTCAAGATTTGCCATAAATCGTAGGTGTAACTTTGTTATAATTATCCCTCTTTTGCTATATGTGTTGGCTAATTACACAAAGAATGATGGAAAACATGCAAAAAAATTTTTTTTATTTAAAGCTGATGACATGGAAGCCATGACAGTGGTTAATGATTAGGAAGAAGTGATAAAAGAAATATTAAAGTGTTACCTAACATATATCTGTATTTAGTTACATTTTTTTATTGTATTTTTAGGGATTAGCTGGTATGATTATTTAACCACTTCTCCCTTCCACTTTTGGAGGTTTCAGGAATTCAGTATATCTTGTGTAATTTGTAGACTGTTGGTGGGGAAAAAGAAAAGATTACACCAAATCACTCCGGACATGATTTTTTTTGAAAGGTTGTGATTAATGAATGATACTTGTAGACCTGCATATAGCACATGCTCATTTATGAAAAGATATATTTAATAAGAACATAATTAAAATAATGATGATTGATAAATGGATTGATTTTGTCTTTATCTAAATTGTTGACCCAACAATGACAGGCATCTTACTTACAAGGCAGCCAGAAAATGAACAGCAGCTGATTTCTCTTATGAAAGACAATTTCGTACTTGGCTTGTGCTCCTTATGCTCTGCAGTAGCAGGACCAAAAAAATACAGTAGAAGTATTTCCATAAATGCAGCACTTCCAATTCCTTTGTTTGCAAAGGAATTGGAAGTCTGTAATGATACTTGGTATAATGGAATGAGGTTACTTTATTGCACGTTATCGCACATTTAACACTTACCATATCAGTGTCCTCAGGGTCCATTATTGGTTCTAGAGCACCTTCTGAGTAGACTCATGCATTAGGATTTTATCTTTATTTTCTAATTGCTTGTTGATTATCCCCTTGTGATTTTTGCCTTCATGTTAGTAGAAGCCATATGTGTGTAGATGAAGATTATGTTATCTGGAGCTTGTCTTTGCATTCTCTTGACAAGCAAGGAGTATAGTGTTTAACTAAGCCTATAACTACTGTGCTGTTTGGTGCAATGGTAACATGCTGGTCTAGAAATCTTGCTGACCTATGTTCAATCCTGCACTCTTCCAGTGGATGGCAACCCTGGCCATTCCTTGCACACGGGGTAATTTAGAAGCAAATTAAAACACAGTGTGTTACAGTAGAGAATATCTACTGTAATAAATGGATTTGAAACTATATATGGAAGTCAGTATATTAGATGATGAAAGGAGAATTCTTACCAAATTTATTCTCAGATTTTTTTTTTTTTTTTTTAAGCATTGGTACTATTGAACTTGCAAGGTTTTACTAATCATGATACGGAGTGAGGTGAAAAATAGGATTATTATGTTTATTAAAAC
>NC_091573.1:7216347-7233847 GCF_042767895.1 Penaeus vannamei | reverse complement strand
TTGATACCCCATATTAACAATATATTTTGCCCCTCAACAGATATGTGGAACGGTTAAAGGGCATGTCCTTACTGGTGCGAGCAGAATCCGACGGTTCCTTACTTTTAGAATCAAGAATCCAGCCAGACACCGCCTACCAGAAGCAGCAAGGCACTCTCATTGTGTGGTCGGAGGGAGAAAACTTCGACCTTGCCTTGAGCTTTCAGGAGAAGGCGGGTTGTGATGAGATTTGGGAGAAGATCTGCCAGGTAAATGGTGTGAGGTTGCTGATGGGTGCAACTAGTTTGCCCACCTCTTATGTCATTCTCAGGCATGTCTGCCAATCAAACCAGCTTGTTTGTACTTGCTTTTGGACTGACGGCACTGACAAAGAGGGTTAAACATTTATTTATTATTGTGCAGTAATGTAATGTTATCATTGATTAATGTATATTTGTAGATTAAAGTTGTTTATTCGTTTTTTCATAAAGGTTCAAGGCAAAGATCCCAGTGTAGACATAACCCAAGACATTGTTGAGGAAAGTGAAGATGAAAGATTTGACGATGTGTCAGACACCAATCCTTGGGTAGAACTACCACCATGTGAAATAGGTAAATTGGAAGATATTAATGAGGTAAGTTTGTTCTGTTACTTATATGTTTTTGTTTGCATTATGAAAAAATAAATATATTTCTCAATTATATTGCTCTTAATTTCAGCACTTTTCATGTCCTTTCCATATACATTATAAATAAAACTAATTATACATTAGTTGCTGTAAAACAAAGTGTGTAAGATGTGGAATTAGTCTTGAGAATGTAATAAAATAATATTTGTTTCTGTGTTTCAGGTAATAAGTAATTGCCTACATTCTCCTGTTAGGCGAGAAAAATTAGCAATAGCACTGGAAAATGAGGGCTATATCAAGAAACTGGTCTCAGTGTTTCATACCTGTGAAGATCTCGAGAATATGGAGGGGCTCCATCTTCTGTATGAAATCTTTAAGAATATATTCCTGCTCAACAAAAATACCCTCTTTGAAATCATGTTCGCCGATGATACCATATTCGACGTGGTTGGGTGTCTGGAGTATGACCCCTCATCACCATACCCAAAAAGACACAGACAGTATCTCAAAAGTATAGCAAAGTTTAAAGAGGTGAGAAAAGATTTCTTGCTTACATATGTAATATCTATGTGTAAAAGCTAATGGGGTCAGGGGGGAAATCATGTGTTCTAAATTGATTTGGCTTTTTAAGTTTTATTGAAAAGAGTTAGCTCTCTCTAGCTATTATTATAATTATTATTTATTTTAAGATGAAGTTATAAGTATTTATTTTTTATGACTATCTTTTACATGGTAGTTTTTTAAAATTATTATTTCATTTATTTATCTATTTTATTTTTTATTTTCATATACATAACAGTAAAATTGTCTGTTTAGCAGTTTATATGGGTTATTTGTCTATATTGTTTAAGGATGCAGTTTTATATAGCATACAATTTTTTTTTAACTCCATGTAACATTTATTTTTTTCAAAATATTTTTTGTGCACCTGTGCTAAATGAATACAGAATCAGATAAGAGATGTACATCCATTATGTAATTTACAATTAGAATTCTCACAGATGCACACACACGGACGCACACACACGCACATGGTCACACACACGCACATGGACACACCCACACGCGCGGACACACCCACACGCGCGGACACACCCACACGCGCGGACACACCCACACGCGCGGACACACCCACACGCGCGGACACACCCACACGCGCGGACACACCCACACGCGCGGACACACCCACACGCGCGGACACACCCACACGCGCGGACACACACCCACCCGCGCGGACACACACCCACCCGCGCGGACACACACCCACCCGCGCGGACACACACCCACCCGCGCGGAAACACACCCACACGCGCGGACACACACACACCCGCGCGAACACACACCCACCCGCGCTGAAACACACCCACACGCGCGGACACACACCCACCCGCGCGGACACACACCCACCCGCGCGGGCACACACCCACCCGCGCGGACACACACCCACCCGCGCGGACACACACCCACCCGCGCGGACACACACCCACGCGCGCGGACACACACCCACCCGCCCGGACACACACCGACCCGCGCGGTCACACACACACCCGCGCGGACACACACCCACCCGCGCGGACACACACCCACCCGCGCGGACACACACCCACCCGCGCGGACACACCCACACGCGCGGACACACCCACACGCGCGGACACACACGCTCACACTCTCACACACACTCACACTCTCACACACACTCACACTCTCACACACACTCACACTCTCACACACACTCACACTCTCACACACACTCACACTCGCGGACACACACCACACTCTCACACACACTCACACTCTCACACACACTCACACTCTCACACACCCACACGCGCGGACACACCCACACGCGCGGACACACTCCCACACGCGCACACACACCCACACTCTCACACACACCCACACTCTCACACACACTCACACTCTCACACACCCACACTCTCACACACACTCACACTCTCACACACACTCACACTCTCACACACACTCACACTCTCACACACACTCACACTCTCACACACACTCACACTCTCACACACACTCACACTCTCACACACACTCACACTCTCACACACACTCACACTCTCCCACCCACTCACACTCCCACACACACTCACACCCTCACACACACTCACACTCTCACACACACTCACACTCTCACACACACACACACTCTCACACACACTCACACTCTCACACACACTCACACTCTCACACACACTCACACTCACACTCACACTCACACTCACACTCTCACACTCTCACACACACTTACACTCACACTCTCACACACACTTACACGCACACGCACACACTCACACGCTCACACGCACACTCACTCTCACACACACTCACACTCTCACTCACACCCACACTCTCACACACACTCACACTCTCACACCCACTCACACTCTCACACACACTCACACTCTCACACACACTCACACTCTCACACACACTCACACTCTCACACACACTCACACTCTCACACACACTCACACTCTCACACACACTCACACTCTCACACACACTCACACTCTCACACACACTCACACTCTCACACACACTCACACTCTCACACACACTCACACTCTCACACACACTCACACTCTCACCCACACTCACACTCTCACACACACTCACAGTCTCACACACACTCACACTCTCACACACACTCACACTCTCACACACACTCACACTCTCACACACACTCACACTCTCACACACACTCACACTCTCACACACACTCACACTCTCACACACACTCACACTCTCACACACACTCACACTCTCACACACACTCACACACTCACACTCTCACTCACCCTCTCACACACACTCACACTCTCACACACACTCACACTCTCACACACACTCACACTCACACACACACTCACACTCTCACACACACTCACACTCTCACACACACTCACACTCTCACACACACTCACACTCTCACACACACTCACACTCTCACACTCACTCACACTCTCACACTCACTCACACTCTCACACTCACTCACACTCTCACACTCACTCACACTCTCACACTCACTCACACTCTCACACTCACTCACACTCTCACACTCACTCACACTCTCACACTCACTCACACTCTCACACTCACACTCTCACTCACACTCTCACACTCTCACTCACACTCTCACACTCTCACTCACACTCTCACACTCTCACTCACTCACACTCTCACTCACACTCTCACACTCTCACTCACACTCTCACACTCTCACTCACACTCTCACACTCTCACACTCTCACTCACACTCTCACACTCACTCACACACACACACGCGGACACACACACTCACACTCTCACTCACACACACACACACACACACACACACACACACACACACTCACTCACTCACTCACTCACTCACTCACTCACTCACTCACTCACTCACTCACTCACTCACTCACTCACTCACTCACTCACTCACTCACTCACACACACACACACACTCACACGCACACGCACACGCACACGCACACATACGCACACACATACACATAAACGCAGTAAAAAACATGCATTAGAAAAAATGAATGACTGATTATGTGAATAAAGAATGGGTGCAAATGTGTGGGAGTATATGTTTTGTAGAGAGGTAGAAACTTCTCTAGCACAATTCAGTACAAAAATCTTCATGCTGCCAGTTTCTCATGCTTGGAATTTCTATGCATCTCAGATCACTTTTCACGTGTAATTCTCTCTCTCCTCTCTTTCTCCTTTCCTCTCTTTTTCTCTCTTTTCCTCTCTCTCTCCTTTCCTCTCTTTTTCTCTCTTTTCCTCTCTCTCTCTCCTTTCCTCTCCTTTCCTCTCTCTTTCTCTCCTTTCCTCTCCTTTCCTCTCTCTCTCTCTCCTTTCCTCTCCTTTCCTCTCTCTCTCTCTCCTTCCCTTTCCTTTCCTCTCTCTCTCTCTCCTTTCCTCTCTTTTCCTCTCTCTCTCTCTCCTTTCCTCCTTCCTTTCCTCTCTCTCTCTCTCTTTCCTTCTCTCCTTTCCTCTCTCTCCCTCTCTCTCCCTTTCTCTCTCCCTCTCTCCTTTTCTCTCTCCCTCTCTCCGTATCTCTCTCCCTCTCTCTATCTCTCTCCCTCTCTCTGTATCTCTCTCCCTCTCTCTGTATCTCTTTGTATCTCTCTCCTTCTCTCTGTATCTCTTTGTATCTCTCTCCTTCTCTCTGTATCTCTTTGTATCTCTCTTCCTCTCTCTCTATCTCTCTCCCTCTCTCTGTATCTCTCTCCCTCTCTCTGTATCTCTCTCCCTCTCTCTGTATCTCTCTCCCTCTCTCTGTATCTCTCTCCCTCTCTCTGTATCTCTCTCCCTCTCTGTGTATCTCTCTCCCTCTCTCTGTATCTCTCTCCCTCTCTCTCCATCTCTCTCCCTCTCTCTGTTTCTCTCTCCCTCCCCCTGTTCCTCTCTCCCTCTCTCTGTATCTCTCTCCCTCTCTCTGTATCTCTCTCCCTCTCTCTGTATCTCTTCTCCTCTCTCTTCTCTCTCCCTCTCTCTGTATCTCTCTCCCTCTCTCTCGTATCTCTCTCCCTCTCTCCGTATCTCTCTCCCTCTCTCCGTATCTCTCTCTCTCCCTCTCTCCGCATCTCTCTCTCTCTCTCTCTGTCATCTCTTCTTCTCTTCTCTCTCTCTGTCATCTCTTCTCTTCTCTCTCTGTGTCATCTCTTCTCCTCTTCTCTCTCTCTCTGTTCTCTTCTCCTCTTCTCTCTCTCTCTGTTCTCTTCTCCTCCTCTCTCTCTCTCTGTTCTCTTCTCCTCTTCTCTCTCTGTGTCATCTCTTCTCCTCTTCTCTCTCTGTGTCATCTCTTCTCCTCTTCTCTCTCTGTGTCATCTCTTCTCCTCTTCTCTCTCTGTGTCATCTCTTCTCTTCTCTCTCTGTGTCATCTCTTCTCTTCTCTCTGTGTGTCATCTCTTCTCCTCTTCTCCTCTTCTCTCTCTGTGTCATCTCTTCTCCTCTTCTCTCTCTGTGTCATCTCTTCTCCTCTTCTCTCTCTGTGTCATCTCTTCTCCTCTTCTCTCTCTGTGTCATCTCTTCTCCTCTTCTCTCTCTGTGTCATCTCTTCTCCTCTTCTCTCTCTGTGTCATCTCTTCTCCTCATCTCTCTCTGTGTCATCTCTTCTCCTCATCTCTCTCTGTGTCATCTCTTCTCCTCTTCTCTCTCTGTGTCATCTCTTCTCCTCTTCTCTCTGTGTCATCTCTTCTCCTCTTCTCTGTGTCATCTCTCTTCTCCTCTTCTCTCTGTGTCATCTCTTCTCCTCTTCTCTCTCTGTGTCATCTCTTCTCCTCTTCTCTCTCTGTGTCATCTCTTCTCCTCTTCTCTCTCTGTGTCATCTCTTCTCCTTTTCTCTCTCTGTGTCATCTCTTCTCCTTTTCTCTCTCTGTGTCATCTCTTCTCCTCTTCTCTCTCTGTGTCATCTCTTCTCCTCTTCTCTCTCTGTGTCATCTCTTCTCCTCTTCTCTCTGTGTCATCTCTTCTCCTCTTCTCTCTGTGTCATCTCTTCTCCTCTTCTCTCTCTGTGTCATCTCTTCTCCTCTTCTCTCTCGTGTCATCTCTTCTCCTCTTCTCTCTCTCTGCCATCTCTTCTCCTCTTCTCTCTCTCTGCCATCTCTTCTCCTCTTCTCTCTCTGTGTCATCTCTTCTCCTCTTCTCTCTCTGTGTCATCTCTTCTCCTCTTCTCTCTCTGTGTCATCTCTTCTCCTCTTCTCTCTCTGTGTCCTCTCTTCTCCTCTTCTCTCTCTGTGTCATCTCTTCTCCTCTTCTCTCTCTGTGACAACTCTTGTCCTCTTCTCTCTCTGTGTTCTCTTCTCCTCTTCTCTCTCTCTGTTCTCTTCTCCTCTTCTCTCTCTCTGTTCTCTTCTCCTCTTCTCTCTCTCTGTCATCTCTTCTCTTCTCTCTCTCTTTTCTCTTCTCCTCTTCTCTCTCTCTCTCTTCTACTCTCTTCTCCTCCCCTCTCCTTTTCTCCTCTGCTCTCATCTCCTCTCCTTTTCTCCTCTGCTCTCCTCTCCTTTTCTCCTCTCCTCTCCTCCTCTCCTTTCCTCTCTCCTCTCCTCTCCTTCCTCTCCTCTCCTCTCCTCTCCTTCCTCCTCTCCCTCACTTTCCCTCTCCTCTCTCCTCTCCTCTGTCCCTCCTCTCTCTCTCTTCTCTCTCTCTCTCTCTCTCTCTCTCTCCTCTCCTCTCCTCTCCTCTCTCCTCTTCTTTCTCGTCTCTTCTCTTCTCTCCTCTCCTCTCTCCTCTCCTCTCCTCTCCCTCTCCCTCCTCTCCTCTCCCTCCCTCTCTCCTCTCTCCTCTTCTCTTCTCTTCTCTTCTCTTCTCTTCTCTTCTCTTCTCTTCTCTTCTTCTTCTTCTCTTCTCTCTCTCTCTCCTCCCTCCCTCCCTCCCTCCCTCCCTCCTCCTCTCTCTCTCTCTCTCTCTCTCTCTCTCTCTCTCTCTCTCTCTCTCTCTTCTCTCTCTCTCTTTCTTTTACTCTCTCTCCCTCCCTCCCTCCCTCCCTCCCTCCCTCCCTCCCTCCCTCCCTCTCTCTCTCTCTCTCTCTCTCTCTCTCTCTCTCTCTCTCTCTCTCTCTCTCTCTCTCTCTCTCTCTCTCTCTCTCTCTCTCTCTCTCTCTCTCTTCTCTCCCTCTCTCCTCCCTCCCTCTCCCTCTCTCTGCCCTCCTTTCCCTCTCCCTCTCCCCCTCTCTTCCCTCTCTCTCTCTCCCTCTCCCTCTCTCTCTCTCCCTCTCCCCCACTCTTCTCTCTCTCTCTCTCCCTCTCTCCCTCTCTCTCTCTCTCTCTCTCTCTCTCTCTCTCTCTCTCTCTCTCTCTCTCTCTCTCTCTCTCTCTCTCTCTCTCTCTCTCTCTCTCTCTCTCTCTCTCTCTCTCTCTCTCTCTCCCTCTCTCTCTCTCTCTCTCCCTCTCTCCCTCTCTCCCTCTCTCTCTCTCTCTCTCTCTCCCTCTCTCTCCCTCTCTCTCCCTCTCTCTCTCTCTCTCTCTCTCTCTCTCTCTCTCTCTCTCTCTCTCTCTCTCTCTCTCTCTCCTCTCTCTCTCTCTCTCTCACTCTCTCGACCTCTCTCCTCTCCCTCCCTCCCCCCTCCCCCCCTCCCCCTCTCTCTCCTCTCCTCTTCTCCCCTCTTTCCTCTCCTCTTTCCTCTCCTCTCTCTCCTCTCTCTCCTCTTTTCTCTCCTCTCTCTCATCTCTCTCCTCTCTTTCA
This sequence comes from Penaeus vannamei, assembly GCF_042767895.1. Classification (NCBI taxonomy): domain Eukaryota; kingdom Metazoa; phylum Arthropoda; class Malacostraca; order Decapoda; family Penaeidae; genus Penaeus; species Penaeus vannamei. The sequence goes on along the minus strand of NC_091573.1, from coordinate 7,226,026 downwards.
TCTCTCTCCTCTCTTTCATCTCTCTATCTCCTCTCTCTTTTCTCACCTCTCCTCTCCTCTCTTTCCTCACCTCTCCTCTCCTCTCCTCTCTTTTCTCGCTTCTCCTCTCCTTCCTCTTTTCTCTCCTCTCCTCTCCTCTCTTGCTTCTCTCCTTTCTCTTTTCTCTCCTCTCTTTTCTCGCTTCTCTCCTTCCTCTTTTCTCTCCTCTCCTCTCCTCCTTTCTTTAATCATGGTTTCATTTTCTCCATCATAATACTTGGAACACTGTTGAGTGTATGCATTGATCAGAACTCTCAACTTTACAGTCATTGGTCACTCTCTGCCTCAGCTTGCATTGCATATAGACTCCAACATAGCTCTCTCTCTCTCTTTTCATTCACTTCATCATCGCTTTTTCTCTTCATCCAGCTGATCTATTCCATCCTTCTCCGTGCCCACATTTCAGAGCTATCCTGTCGTCTTGATGTCGAAAGTAAGTAAATATGGGCAAGTAAGAAAAGACTGGAAGGAAGGAACAGGGAAAGAGAGAGGGTGACTGAGTGTTCATGTGTATGCACCAAAGCAATCGCCTTGTTTGTGAATTGGCATCTGAACTTAAAAAGTTAACATGTAGACTGTTTAAAAATTTTCAAACAGTTTCCATCTTGGCTGAGTGTAGAGTTGCTATTTTTTTTTCTTCTGTTGTTGGAGTGTCTGCTTTTTACTAACAGCAGGTACTGTTATTATTTACAGGTGATTCCCATTGAAAATAGTGAGCTGCTAAGTAAAATCCACCAGACGTATCGCGTTCAGTACATACAGGATGTGGTGCTCCCCACGCCAGCTGTGTTTGAAGAGAACATGCTTTCCACATTGTCATCTTTCATCTTCTTCAACAAAGTAGAGATTGTCTCTTTAATACAGGTACAGTGCAATATTTATTTATTTTTATGAATTGAATTTTGTGTAATGTGGATAATTCTAATATTTGTCTACATTTAATAGGCATTTATAGTTGCCTAAAGAATTTCCAATATCCTCTTTGTTACTTGCTGTCAAGATGTTGTACCATCTTAGTTGTGTAACCATTGATAAGTAAAGTGGATTTTACTGTAGTGAGGGAAGGAAATAGAGGATATGTAAGCTTGATGTCATTGTATATTTTTTAATATGAATGTGAGTAGATATCAGAATATATGATAATGGAACTTTATAAAGCCACTTTACAAAAGATAGATATTGCTTTTTCTTGTTCTTTTCACTTGCAATTTTAAATCACTAGTTAGCATTGTGTTCCACTTAGGTGTTAATCTTATTGTTTATATTTCAGGAGGATGAGAGATTCTTAAGTGAATTGTTCCACCAATTAAGTAGTGATGAGGATGTGCCCATGGAGAAAAGACGTGACTTGGTCTTATTTCTCAAAGAATTCTGTACATTTTCACAAACCCTTCAGCCAACCAGTAGAGAAGCTTTTTTCAAGGTAAGAAGTATATGGTATTTATGGGTCCTTTGTACAAGAGATTGTGGAGAGATAGAAACAACCCTAACATTCAGAGGTGTTGGTATCCATTTGGTGTTGAAAATGTCCTTTTAATTTTGTGCTTCTTTGTATGCTACTTTTATGTTTTGATAACATTTCTTGTATACTTATAAGATCTATAATATATTTGCTAAATGGAGTTGTATGAGAGGGTGTCTTTAGACTTCATGTATGATTGAGGATACCTCTTTCAAATATGAAGATGATAATTTAATTGTGATGCTGAGGTGGAATTTGTTTTTTGGGATAAAGTTTCAACATGCAAGTATGCACTCATGAATCAGAAGTTTAGGTTGATGAAAACTGGGTTTCATTGACAGAAATGCAATCCCCACATTATAGTCTGGTCCTGATCTTGTTGTTTACAAGAGCCGAGTAGTAGAATGGAAGTTAGTATGTGAATTGTAATTTTTTGACATTTTACTAGATCAGATTTTTCGTGGTTTATCTTTTGTTGCAAGTTCAGAAATATAGTTGCGATGTTTTTAAAGTTCTCAGAACTTTGAGGTATCTTTCTGGGCTTTCTATTTCTGGCAAGAGAACCTATCTGTGCGAAGGAGCTCTCATGTTACTTATTAGATTTTGAGCTGGATAGCATATATGAATTAATTGTTTTCTTTTGCTTTAGGTTTGAAACGAAAACAAGAGCTTGATCAAGTACTAATAATTATCTTTTTGTGTATTCCTTAGACTCTATCCAGCTTGGGGGTGCTTTCAGCCTTGGAGATCACTCTAGGGTTGGATGATGCTGTCATCAAGTCTGCCTCCATTGATATTCTCAGCTATATTGTGGAGTTCTCCCCCTCTATGGTACGGGAATACATGATGCAGCAGCAGCATAAAACAGAAGAGGTAAGAGGGACTGCAAAGGTTTTTTATGTCCTCTTTTTGATTTATGAAAATGATATAGTAATTATTATCTGTATTATTTATTTTAATTTAATTTATCTATTTTTGGGTAAAATTTACTATGCATGAAAAAAGTGATGCTAATATTTGCCATTGCCTTTTCCAGGAACAGTACCTGTTAAACATCATCATTGAGCAGATGGTGGTAGATTCTGATCCAGAGATGGGTGGTGCAGTACAGTTAATGGGAATCCTTCGCATTCTCATTGACCCTGAAAACATGATGGCAACTGTCACCAAGTCTGAACGAGCAGACTTCCTCGCATTCTTTTATAAACACTCCATGCACTACCTTGTTGGTAAGTTTTACATGTTTACTGTCTTCAGTTTTATAATTTTCAATATCTATTTCCTTTTCCTCCTCCTCTCATTCTTGGTTTCCTGTTTCCTCCTGTTCATCCTACTTTGTTTTTGTTTCCCTTATTATTATTATTATTATTTTTTAGTATTATTTCTCTTTTCTATATCTGCATCTACCCATCTATGTATCTGTCTGTCTCTCTAAGTTATTTTCTTTTAAAATTTATTTTCAATTTGAAAATTCAAATGATTAGACTGTATGTTTTTTAGTAATCATACTTGCATTACTAACTTACTACCCTCACTGTCTTTCTTTCTAGCGCCACTCCTCTCCAACACGGTAGGGGATGAGGTGGGTCGCGAGGATTACCCGTCAGCACAGCTCCTAGCCCTGATCTTGGAGTTGCTGGCTTTTTGCGTGGAGCACCACACCTATCACATCAAAAATTATATAGTCCAACGAGACCTGCTCAAACGCATCCTTGTCCTAATGAAGTCCAAACACACATTCCTAGTGCTCAGTAAGTATATGTAGATTTTGTTTGTGTGGACGTTTATATGCTGCATGTGTTCAAATAAAACAAAGCATTTGGTATTGCTGTATGATGAATTGATATGTTCATATTGCTGTATATCAGTTTCATGACTGAGGAGCTCTGGCACTTATATCTGTCTTTTTGTTCCTCACTTTGCAGGTGCTTTACGGTTCATGAGAAAGATCATTGGCCTACGGGACGACTTTTATAATCGTCACATTGTCAATTCCAATCTGTTTGCACCAGTAGTGGATGCATTTGTCCGCAACAATGGAAGATATAACCTCCTGGATTCTGCCATTATTGAAATGTTTGAATATATCAAAGTGGTATGTATTTTGTTGCACACTTTTTCTCTTCTGAAGTCCATACCAATTTTGACTGTTTGGTCTTAGTGTCTTGGCACATTCCTCTCATGTGTGGATCTGAATATCTGAGTCATAGTAACCATAGTTTGAATATGATTTTAATCAGTTTAACTCAATATCATTTATAATGGATAGCAAGCTTTTATTATTGGGTTTTAAAGCATATTAAGTAATTTCAAATGTGTTTAATAACATTCGTTTTGTTATAAAAGACTATAAATTAATTTTGTTAGTGACAGTGTATTTGATTTGCCCACTTATTTTATTCCAGGAGGATATAAAGTCATTGTGGATGAGTGTAGTAGAAAAGTTTGGAGAGGTCCTTGCCCAGGTGGACTATGTACAGACCTTCCACGCTTTGCGAATGCGATATGAGCAGCATCAAGATAGACTGAGAGACAGAGATAGGAATACCTCCCTGGATGGGTAAGTGGCTCTGAGTGTTGGTTTTGGTTTTCTGTATTTGTAATAATTAACTCTTACTCTAAGAGTATACAAGTGATGAGACTTTCTATGTGAATTTAAGTTGGTACTTTTGATAACAAGCAAGTAATACAAATGTTTGTATGTTAGGATTGGTGGTGTTGTACGAGGTGCACGATATAGAAGAGATGTCAGAGATCTTGATGAGGAGGAAGAGATGTGGTTCAACAACGATGAGGAAGAGATAGAGGAGACTGAAGCACTTTCTGTTCTGCCCTCCAGAGACACGAGTTTGTCACCCGTCGGTGAGTGTCTTTGTCATGTCTCCAGGGCTTGTTAATGAATGCAATGTACAAAATATAGGTTTAATGGTTGACACATGACATTTAAGAGTAACAATATTTAATTGTGATCTTACCAGAAAAAGTAGAAAAAGAGAATGGAGCTAGCAAGATGATCGGTGCAACAGGGAAACAGGGTCTGCTGCTCAACAATGGCAACAAGGACAACAACAACACTGCCACTGCTCTGTCTTCAGAAGGCAACAAGTCTCCCGTCCCTGCCCGCAAGAAGGTAAGATTTGGCTATTCTTTGTTTTGGTAAATATATTTGCATAAATGGATGGATATAGATAAAGGTAAACCTGTTAATACAGACAGATGCCACAATATAAAGAATGTGATACTTGATCCTCTTTTGCACAGACTATATGTTACAGAATATAAAAAGGTTTTAGAAATATGATCTTGTAGTTGTGTGCATTAAAGAAAAAAAAATTCAGCAGAGAGGGTAGGATTATAAGCACATTAAAAGTTGTATTTGTTAATATAGTTGAAGATAACATTTTTTGTTGCAAGGGTAGGGAGAAGAATGAATGCATATAAATGATGCATTTCAGGAGAAATTAAGCATTATTATCATGTTATAAAAGTCTTAGAAGTGACAAATTCTGACAAGATATTCCATGATAAATGATGGTTGGATCAGAATGATTTAGTAGGTTGAAAGTGAGCTGGCTTTAACTGTAATGAAAAGCAGCAGCAAGTGTTTATAAATGAAATAGTATGGTATTGATATGGTTTTGCATATTTATGAGGTGACTTTTGGGTTGAGGTCAATTCTTTCTTTTAGATTGAAATGAAAAGTGCTTAAAATTTACCAGTATAAGGATACTTTTTATATCTTTTGTAAAAGTAAAACAACAATTCTGACCTTTTTGTAAGTATATGGGAATATTGTATTGTAAGTGTTTTGTATTTTATATTGTGTATAATGTTTGCTTTTTAAAAGTCAGTCTTTGTTGTTAGTTAACCGTTAGTGTTAGGACATTTAACCCAATGCTGCCGGGTAAAAAGGTTTGGCAAGTGGACATAAAAACGGGATTGTTGGCATGCATCGGCAGTGTCCCGTTTGTTTGGTAGCTTACGAGTGACATTTGGTACCTTAAAGCTCTTATTTTGCCATAATTTATATAAATATTATAATTTTGAAGGTTTACCTTCGTTATAGGTACTATTGCTTAAAATCTTTACCATATAAATGAAGCCGCTACTATTGGAGAAAATTAAATTCCGTCCGATGAGCCAATGGCGCGGGAATTGTCATGATACGTTGCCATCCTTTTTTTGGTCCACAACAGCCATGGCATGTAAGTACATGCCACCCGGCAGCTAGTGGTTAAGAAACATGCACAAAACTAAAGCTTGTATTTTCAACAGAAAAAGTGCATTTATGACAAAAGTCAGCTAGTTCGCAATTGTCTATTAATAAGTGTAGTGAAACAAGTATGCGGTTCTCTGTAATCAGATGATGCTAGATGGCATTTATGTCATTCCAGGGTGAACCAGAGTTTTGTATGGCATAGTACATGCCATGACAGTTGAGGCTTCTCTATTCTGCGTATAGTATTGTCATGGACTTTTATGGTCAGGTTCCACTAGTTCCTGAACCTTCCAAAGTTGTCATAAGCTTTAGTCTTTAACTTCTTTAATTGAAAAGAAAGAAGTGATTTACTCAGAATAAAAGACAAGGGAAAAAGAATATTGTTCCTTCAGTTCAAATTTTTGTGTGCCAGCAATCCTGTTATTAATCCTGGGGCATTAGTGTGTGTTCTGATTATTTCTTGTTGCCATTGGGTTAAAGCATTATTTTTATCGTATTACATCGTGTGTTACTGAATGGGGATAATACTATTTTTATATATTTGATGGTAATGCAAGTATATTTATAAGAAATACTAATATTAAAAAATGAACAGGTATATACTTACAATTTACAATTCCTGTTCGTCTCTGGAAAGTCTGATTCTGTGTTCGTTTCTGTACTTATTTCTAAATGTTTTGAGGTTGTTCATTTACTGCACTTTTTCTTATCAAATTGCACCTTGTGGTATGCAGTTGTGACCCTAGTGACCCTATTCATGGCAAAACATTCTAAAGCTAAATGGGATGTTTTCACGGGTGATAATAGGGAATCCAGATGCATTCATAATTATTATATATACAAGGGCTTTTAGAAGACAGGAATTTCAGCTTGTTAGACTTTTTGGATTTAGATCCATTGTATTCTTATTTTAATTTTTGCTTTTAGTGATATGGTAATAACATGTGTGATGTTCCCTTTTTTTCTATTTATCTACTTTTTATTTTTAGGTGAGTCTTGTGGCATATGATGAAAATTCTGATGAAGAGGAAGAGGAGGAGGAAGAGGAGGAAGCTGGTGAAGAAGACCAGGAGGAAGAGGAAGAGGAAGAGGACAGTAATGTTCCGTCTGCCAAAAGACCGCGACTAAGCAGTGATTGAGGGTGTGTGAGTGGCAGAGTCAGCAGTCAGTAAGCTATGGGCCTGGCTGTGGTGCAGTGGGAAAGACGTGGCAGCACTATGGGCAATTAACTGATGAGTCAGTCAGCTGCATTGATGTGCTGTGCTGGCCTTGTGCCCACCTTTCCTGTGATGGTGATTGGCGACAGTTGAGGCAATGACTGCCAGTAGCCCAACACTGCCAGCAGCGCACCCAGGCTGCACCCACTGCCTACCCACTCACCCATGTACATAGCCCGCACAATGCCTCACACCCATGTGTACAAATCCTTCTGTATATGTGAGCCAGCAGCAGCTGTGGGCCCATCTGGACCCGTGCCACCGTGACCAAGAAGTAATGGACATTTTAATGGAATATTTTTATATAGTGTAAATTGTTATTGACAGTGTTAGTACTAGTGTGTGTGCTGAGGGCCTAGACTTGGTAGTGAGGCCAGACTGCAACTTCAGTTGCGTTGCACAGTCTTGAGGCTGCTCTCTGCCTTGTGCAACTAGTGTGTCTTGTTGCAGTAAACTGGGGGAACCCTGTGAGTTTGCAAGACATGCAAGTTTGAGTGTATGCTTGTACGTGTGGGACTGATTGAGTGTGTGATTATGTGAGTGAGTGCATTTATGCAAGCGTGGCCCAACCTGTTTAACTGGAACCTTATCTTGAGTGGTGAGGTCCCAGCTGGGATATTCACAACACTTGGTTGAGGCACAGAAGGCCTCCCAAGAATCTGAACTGTGACTGGGCCTGTGATGCTCCCATGCCTGCTCCTCTAACTGTTTACTGGTTGAACATGGCCAGCAGCTAAGATAATCTCAGTATTGGGTAACCAAACGTTTTAGTACCTGTTGTCTTGTAGGAAGAGTCCAACAATTTCCACTCAGTGCTGAACACTTAATGAAGGGGAGCAAGCTGGGCAGACCAGATGGCAACAGCAGTGGATGGTAACACAGAAATGCATTTACAATCGTTGGCAAGCATGTTATCATCAGTCATGTCATGAATCATCTCATATTTCATTTTTCGGTTCTGCAATGTTTGATAACATTTGTTTGACAGGCCATCATTATGGTACTTGATTGGGGGACTTGGGGCTCTTTTTTCCTATATGTGAAAAAGCAAAATGTCATGAATTTTTTATAAAAAAAAGAATGCAGTGCTTTGAAATTTTCAGTAGAAAATGGAGTTTATTACACTTGAACATTGGCTAGACAAAAGTCGTGAATGGCTTGCAAATTGATGTTCCTAACATTAGTTTCATAAATAGGCTTGCATTCGAAAGCAAATTTGGTGCCTGTCTATATTAGCTTGGAGAGTACATTCATTTTTATTACTTGGCATCAAGATATTAGCTTGTGATAATTTTTCTTAAATTTCTTACATGCATGGTGTTCAAAATCTTTTATTTTATTTTTCATTATTACTGGTTGTATCAAAGTTTTAATGAAACAAACTGCAGACAAGGTAATTTTTGTGTTAGAATATAAATATAATATATATTTTTTATTTAGGCAGTATATCACCTTCTTATTCCACATGGTAAATACTAATTTTCTCTTTGTCAGAAAAATAAAATCTTTAGGATTATACAGTCATATTTAAGGTACTAGCTAAGTCAATATTTCCAGATTATGGAAATCTCATGTACAAACGACGTCTATTTTATGACTGTGTTACACACTAGCACATGCCATTGTGGATGTACAGTTACTTGGCTATGAAGTTGCAGTTTGAAACTGTTCTAGAAATGTCAATTCTCAAAAGGCTAAAGAATTTGAACTATATATATATTTTTTTTGCTTATTTTAGTAGTTTGTAAATAATAAAATGGATTACTATTTGGAGATGTACTGTAGGTATATGAGAGCTCTCTTCCTTTGCTGAAATACCTGTGATATTTTGTCATTTTTCCCTGATTTTGTACCATGTATATTCTTTGTTGAAATTATAGTGGATTAGTTCACACAAAATCATTTATCCAAGATTATAGTGATGAAAATAAACTTTTTTACCAGGGCATTGGAAAAAAACAAAAACAAAAAAAAATGAACATGAACCCTTTTATACTTTAATTAATGCCTTTATCCTTCAGATGCTTTGTATTTAGTGATGACAAGTTCTAATAATGTAATGTCTCACTGTCAATGGGTACTATTATTTTTTCTTCTTATACTATATTCACAAATCCACTGGTCCATTGTCATTTACCAGAACCATTGTCACCTCATTGTTATCACAGCAGCACACACAGTTCGTATGTTGTCTTCTGAAAACTGTCAGTCTTTGTTATACAGCATGAGGCCTGTTTTGTAGAAACTTATACAGAGAAATACTGTATAAAATGGGAATAATTTTTAACATTTTATGTTACCCAAGGTACTCTACTGAAAAACAATACATGAAATTAAATTTGTTTTATTATTCCATCTATCCAAGTCGAGATTTATATATATATATATTTTAATGTAAAGCAGACCAAGCACTAATTTTCATTCGCATGTATAACGTAATATATAAAAAGTAACAATGTTTCTCCAGATAGAAATAACCAGTAAGTATCTTAACTGCATCAGCTGATTGGCATTCTGCTAAGCTACACATGTATACAAATGGCAACAGTTAGATGACATTGGCTCAAGAACCTCTTGGTATTCCCTGTCACTTCCCCGATTAAAAAAACCTTTACCTTTACTGACATTTGCCTCTGTTCAAGCTGCTGTTAATGCATAATGTTATTTTATTACACTAATTATGATCAGTATTTTTTATATTGAGAACTGTAATGTGTTAATGAGTAAAGAGAAAAGGGTAAG